>NW_028234181.1:0-276971 GCF_037954235.1 Aulostomus chinensis
AACTTGAAGTTACAGCTTGATTTCAGTGAGTTTTCATCAAAATACAGGAGTTCTGCATGAAGTGTTCATTTTGGCCTTCTCTCGCTGAGAAAACGCTATTTGTGACCTGCGACACAGAACAGCCATAACTTTTGTTCAAAGTGAGTTTTCTGTCAAGTTTCAACCTGAAAGCATAGAAAGATGCATAAACTTGAAGTTACAGCTTGATTTCAGTGAGTTTTCATCAAAATACAGGAGTTCTGCATGAAGTGTTCATTTTGGCCTTCTCTCGCTGAGAAAACACTATTTGTGACCTGTGATACAAAAATGCCATAACTTTTGTTCAAAGTGAGTTTTCAGTCAAGTTTCAACCTGAAAGCATAGAAAGATGCATAATCTTTAAGTTACAGCTTGATTTCAGTGAGTTTTCATCAAAATACAGGAGTTCTGCATGAAGTGTTCATTTTGGCCTTCTCTCGCTGAGAAAACACTATTTGTGACCTGTGATACAAAAATGCCATAACTTTTGTTCAAAGTGAGTTTTCAGTCAAGTTTCAACCTGAAAGCATAGAAAGATGCATAAACTTGATGTTACAGCTTGATTTCAGGCATAGAAAGATGCATAAACTTGATGTTACAGCTTGATTTCAGTGAGTTTTCATCAAAATACAGGAGTTCTGAATGAAGTGTTCATTTTGGCCTTCTCTCGCTGAGAAAACACTATTTGTGACCTGTGATACAAAAATGCCATAACTTTTGTTCGAAGTGAGTTTTCAGTCAAGTTTCAACCTGAAAGCATAGAAAGATGCATAAACTTGAAGTTACAGCTTGATTTCAGTGAGTTTTCATCAAAATACAGGAGTTCTGCATGAAGTGTTCATTTTGGCCTTCTCTCGCTGAGAAAACACTATTTGTGACCTGTGATACAAAAATGCCATAACTTTTGTTCAAAGTGAGTTTTCAGTCAAGTTTCAACCTGAAAGCATAGAAAGATGCATAAACTTGAAGTTACAGCTTGATTTCAGTGAGTTTTCATCAAAATACAGGAGTTCTGCATGAAGTGTTCATTTTGGCCTTCTCTCGCTGAGAAAACGCTATTTGTGACCTGCGACACAGAACAGCCATAACTTTTGTTCAAAGTGAGTTTTCTGTCAAGTTTCAACCTGAAAGCATAGAAAGATGCATAAACTTGAAGTTACAGCTTGATTTCAGTGAGTTTTCATCAAAATACAGGAGTTCTGCATGAAGTGTTCATTTTGGCCTTCTCTCGCTGAGAAAACACTATTTGTGACCTGTGATACAAAAATGCCATAACTTTTGTTCAAAGTGAGTTTTCAGTCAAGTTTCAACCTGAAAGCATAGAAAGATGCATAATCTTTAAGTTACAGCTTGATTTCAGTGAGTTTTCATCAAAATACAGGAGTTCTGCATGAAGTGTTCATTTTGGCCCTCTCTCGCTGAGAAAACACTATTTGTGACCTGTGATACAAAAATGCCATAACTTTTGTTCAAAGTGAGTTTTCAGTCAAGTTTCAACCTGAAAGCATAGAAAGATGCATAAACTTGAAGTTACAGCTTGATTTCAGTGAGTTTTCATCAAAATACAGGAGTTCTGCATGAAGTGTTCATTTTGGCCTTGTCTCGCTGAGAAAACGCTATTTGTGACCTGCGACACAGAACAGCCATAACTTTTGTTCAAAGTGAGTTTTCAGTCAAGTTTCAACCTGAAAGCATAGAAAGATGCATAAACTTGAAGTTACAGCTTGATTTCAGTGAGTTTTCATCAAAATACAGGAGTTCTGCATGAAGTGTTCATTTTGGCCTTCTCTCGCTGAGAAAACACTATTTGTGACCTGTGATACAAAAATGCCATAACTTTTGTTCAAAGTGAGTTTTCAGTCAAGTTTCAACCTGAAAGCATAGAAAGATGCATAAACTTGAAGTTACAGCTTGATTTCGGTGAGTTTTCATCAAAATACAGGAGTTCTGCATGAAGTGTTCATTTTGGCCTTCTTTCGCTGAGAAAACACTATTTGTGACCTGTGATACAAAAATGCCATAACTTTTGTTCAAAGTGAGTTTTCAGTCAAGTTTCAACCTGAAAGCATAGAAAGATGCATAAACTTGAAGTTACAGCTTGATTTCAGTGAGTTTTCATCAAAATACAGGAGTTCTGCATGAAGTGTTCATTTTGGCCTTCTCTCGCTGAGAAAACGCTATTTGTGACCTGCGACACAGAACAGCCATAACTTTTGTTCAAAGTGAGTTTTCTGTCAAGTTTCAACCTGAAAGCATAGAAAGATGCATAAACTTGAAGTTACAGCTTGATTTCAGTGAGTTTTCATCAAAATACAGGAGTTCTGCATGAAGTGTTCATTTTGGCCTTCTCTCGCTGAGAAAACACTATTTGTGACCTGTGATACAAAAATGCCATAACTTTTGTTCAAAGTGAGTTTTCAGTCAAGTTTCAACCTGAAAGCATAGAAAGATGCATAATCTTTAAGTTACAGCTTGATTTCAGTGAGTTTTCATCAAAATACAGGAGTTCTGCATGAAGTGTTCATTTTGGCCTTCTCTCGCTGAGAAAACACTATTTGTGACCTGTGATACAAAAATGCCATAAATTTTGTTCAAAGTGAGTTTTCAGTCAAGTTTCAACCTGAAAGCATAGAAAGATGCATAAACTTGATGTTACAGCTTGATTTCAGGCATAGAAAGATGCATAAACTTGATGTTACAGCTTGATTTCAGTGAGTTTTCATCAAAATACAGGAGTTCTGCATGAAGTGTTCATTTTGGCCTTCTCTCGCTGAGAAAACACTATTTGTGACCTGTGATACAAAAATGCCATAACTTTTGTTCGAAGTGAGTTTTCAGTCAAGTTTCAACCTGAAAGCATAGAAAGATGCATAAACTTGAAGTTACAGCTTGATTTCAGTGAGTTTTCATCAAAATACAGGAGTTCTGCATGAAGTGTTCATTTTGGCCTTCTCTCGCTGAGCAAACACTATTTGTGACCTGTGATACAAAAATGCCATAACTTTTGTTCAAAGTGAGTTTTCAGTCAAGTTTCAACCTGAAAGCATAGAAAGATGCATAAACTTGAAGTTACAGCTTGATTTCAGTGAGTTTTCATCAAAATACAGGAGTTCTGCATGAAGTGTTCATTTTGGCCTTCTCTCGCTGAGAAAACACTATTTGTGACCTGTGATACAAAAATGCCATAACTTTTGTTCAAAGTGAGTTTTCAGTCAAGTTTCAACCTGAAAGCATAGAAAGATGCATAAACTTGAAGTTACAGCTTGATTTCAGTGAGTTTTCATCAAAATACAGGAGTTCTGCATGAAGTGTTCATTTTGGCCTTCTCTCGCTGAGAAAACACTATTTGTGACCTGTAATACAAAAATGCCATAACTTTTGTTCAAAGTGAGTTTTCAGTCAAGTTTCAACCTGAAAGCATTGAAAGATGCATAAACTTGAAGTTACAGCTTGATTTCAGTGAGTTTTCATCAAAATACAGGAGTTCTGCATGAAGTGTTCATTTTGGCCTTCTCTCGCTGAGAAAACGCTATTTGTGACCTGCGACACAGAACAGCCATAACTTTTGTTCAAAGTGAGTTTTCTGTCAAGTTTCAACCTGAAAGCATAGAAAGATGCATAAACTTGAAGTTACAGCTTGATTTCAGTGAGTTTTCATCAAAATACAGGAGTTCTGCATGAAGTGTTCATTTTGGCCTTCTCTCGCTGAGAAAACGCTATTTGTGACCTGCGACACAGAACAGCCATAACTTTTGTTCAAAGTGAGTTTTCTGTCAAGTTTCAACCTGAAAGCATAGAAAGATGCATAAACTTGAAGTTACAGCTTGATTTCAGTGAGTTTTCATCAAAATACAGGAGTTCTGCATGAAGTGTTCATTTTGGCCTTCTCTCGCTGAGAAAACACTATTTGTGACCTGTGATACAAAAATGCCATAACTTTTGTTCAAAGTGAGTTTTCAGTCAAGTTTCAACCTGAAAGCATAGAAAGATGCATAATCTTTAAGTTACAGCTTGATTTCAGTGAGTTTTCATCAAAATACAGGAGTTCTGCATGAAGTGTTCATTTTGGCCCTCTCTCGCTGAGAAAACACTATTTGTGACCTGTGATACAAAAATGCCATAACTTTTGTTCAAAGTGAGTTTTCAGTCAAGTTTCAACCTGAAAGCATAGAAAGATGCATAAACTTGAAGTTACAGCTTGATTTCAGTGAGTTTTCATCAAAATACAGGAGTTCTGCATGAAGTGTTCATTTTGGCCTTGTCTCGCTGAGAAAACGCTATTTGTGACCTGCAACACAGAACAGCCATAACTTTTTTTCAAAGTGAGTTTTCAGTCAAGTTTCAACCTGAAAGCATAGAAAGATGCATAAACTTGAAGTTACAGCTTGATTTCAGTGAGTTTTCATCAAAATACAGGAGTTCTGCAGGAAGTGTTCATTTTGGCCTTCTCTCGCTGAGAAAACACTATTTGTGACCTGTGATACAAAAATGCCATAACTTTTGTTCAAAGTGAGTTTTCAGTCAAGTTTCAACCTGAAAGCATAGAAAGATGCATAAACTTGAAGTTACAGCTTGATTTCGGTGAGTTTTCATCAAAATACAGGAGTTCTGCATGAAGTGTTCATTTTGGCCTTCTTTCGCTGAGAAAACACTATTTGTGACCTGTGATACAAAAATGCCATAACTTTTGTTCAAAGTGAGTTTTCAGTCAAGTTTCAACCTGAAAGCATAGAAAGATGCATAAACTTGAAGTTACAGCTTGATTTCAGTGAGTTTTCATCAAAATACAGGAGTTCTGCATGAAGTGTTCATTTGGGCCTTCTCTCGCTGAGAAAACGCTATTTGTGACCTGCGACACAGAACAGCCATAACTTTTGTTCAAAGTGAGTTTTCTGTCAAGTTTCAACCTGAAAGCATAGAAAGATGCATAAACTTGAAGTTACAGCTTGATTTCAGTGAGTTTTCATCAAAATACAGGAGTTCTGCATGAAGTGTTCATTTTGGCCTTCTCTCGCTGAGAAAACACTATTTGTGACCTGTGATACAAAAATGCCATAACTTTTGTTCAAAGTGAGTTTTCAGTCAAGTTTCAACGTGAAAGCATAGAAAGATGCATAATCTTTAAGTTACAGCTTGATTTCAGTGAGTTTTCATCAAAATACAGGAGTTCTGCATGAAGTGTTCATTTTGGCCTTCTCTCGCTGAGAAAACACTATTTGTGACCTGTGATACAAAAATGCCATAACTTTTGTTCAAAGTGAGTTTTCAGTCAAGTTTCAACCTGAAAGCATAGAAAGATGCATAAACTTGATGTTACAGCTTGATTTCAGGCATAGAAAGATGCATAAACTTGATGTTACAGCTTGATTTCAGTGAGTTTTCATCAAAATACAGGAGTTCTGAATGAAGTGTTCATTTTGGCCTTCTCTCGCTGAGAAAACACTATTTGTGACCTGTGATACAAAAATGCCATAACTTTTGTTCAAAGTGAGTTTTCTGTCAAGTTTCAACCTGAAAGCATAGAAAGATGCATAAACTTGAAGTTACAGCTTGATTTCAGTGAGTTTTCATCAAAATACAGGAGTTCTGCATGAAGTGTTCATTTTGGCCTTCTCTCGCTGAGAAAACACTATTTGTGACCTGTGATACAAAAATGCCATAACTTTTGTTCAAAGTGAGTTTTCAGTCAAGTTTCAACCTGAAAGCATAGAAAGATGCATAAACTTGAAGTTACAGCTTGATTTCAGTGAGTTTTCATCAAAATACAGGAGTTCTGCATGAAGTGTTCATTTTGGCCTTCTCTCGCTGAGAAAACACTATTTGTGACCTGTGATACAAAAATGCCATAACTTTTGTTCAAAGTGAGTTTTCAGTCAAGTTTCAACCTGAAAGCATAGAAAGATGCATAAACTTGAAGTTACAGCTTGATTTCAGTGAGTTTTCATCAAAATACAGGAGTTCTGCATGAAGTGTTCATTTTGGCCTTCTCTCGCTGAGAAAACACTATTTGTGACCTGTGATACAAAAATGCCATAACTTTTGTTCAAAGTGAGTTTTCAGTCAAGTTTCAACCTGAAAGCATAGAAAGATGCATAAACTTGAAGTTACAGCTTGATTTCAGTGAGTTTTCATCAAAATACAGGAGTTCTGCATGAAGTGTTCATTTTGGCCTTCTCTCGCTGAGAAAACACTATTTGTGACCTGTAATACAAAAATGCCATAACTTTTGTTCAAAGTGAGTTTTCAGTCAAGTTTCAACCTGAAAGCATTGAAAGATGCATAAACTTGAAGTTACAGCTTGATTTCAGTGAGTTTTCATCAAAATACAGGAGTTCTGCATGAAGTGTTCATTTTGGCCTTCTCTCGCTGAGAAAACGCTATTTGTGACCTGCGACACAGAACAGCCATAACTTTTGTTCAAAGTGAGTTTTCTGTCAAGTTTCAACCTGAAAGCATAGAAAGATGCATAAACTTGAAGTTACAGCTTGATTTCAGTGAGTTTTCATCAAAATACAGGAGTTCTGCATGAAGTGTTCATTTTGGCCTTCTCTCGCTGAGAAAACACTATTTGTGACCTGTGATACAAAAATGCCATAACTTTTGTTCAAAGTGAGTTTTCAGTCAAGTTTCAACCTGAAAGCATAGAAAGATGCATAAACTTGAAGTTACAGCTTGATTTCAGTGAGTTTTCATCAAAATACAGGAGTTCTGCATGAAGTGTTCATTTTGGCCTTCTCTCGCTGAAAAAACGCTATTTGTGACCTGCGACACAGAACAGCCATAACTTTTGTTCAAAGTGAGTTTTCTGTCAAGTTTCAACCTGAAAGCATAGAAAGATGCATAAACTTGAAGTTACAGCTTGATTTCAGTGAGTTTTCATCAAAATACAGGAGTTCTGCATGAAGTGTTCATTTTGGCCTTCTCTCGCTGAGAAAACACTATTTGTGACCTGTGATACAAAAATGCCATAACTTTTGTTCAAAGTGAGTTTTCAGTCAAGTTTCAACCTGAATGCATAGAAAGATGCATAAACTTGAAGTTACAGCTTGATTTCAGTGAGTTTTCATCAAAATACAGGAGTTCTGCATGAAGTGTTCATTTTGGCCTTCTCTCGCTGAGAAAACACTATTTGTGACCTGTGATACAAAAATGCCATAACTTTTGTTCAAAGTGAGTTTTCAGTCAAGTTTCAACCTGAAAGCATAGAAAGATGCATAAACTTGAAGTTACAGCTTGATTTCAGTGAGTTTTCATCAAAATACAGGAGTTCTGCATGAAGTGTTCATTTTGGCCTTCTCTCGCTGAGAAAACACTATTTGTGACCTGTGATACAAAAATGCCATAACTTTTGTTCAAAGTGAGTTTTCAGTCAAGTTTCAACCTGAAAGCATAGAAAGATGCATAAACTTGAAGTTACAGCTTGATTTCAGTGAGTTTTCATCAAAATACAGGAGTTCTGCATGAAGTGTTCATTTTGGCCTTCTCTCGCTGAGAAAACACTATTTGTGACCTGTGATACAAAAATGCCATAACTTTTGTTCAAAGTGAGTTTTCAGTCAAGTTTCAACCTGAAAGCATAGAAAGATGCATAAACTTGAAGTTACAGCTTGATTTCAGTGAGTTTTCATCAAAATACAGGAGTTCTGCATGAAGTGTTCATTTTGGCCTTCTCTCGCTGAGAAAACACTATTTGTGACCTGTGATACAAAAATGCCATAACTTTTGTTCAAAGTGAGTTTTCAGTCAAGTTTCAACCTGAAAGCATAGAAAGATACATAAACTTGAAGTTACAGCTTGATTTCAGTGAGTTTTCATCAAAATACAGGAGTTCTGAATGAAGTGTTCATTTTGGCCTTCTCTCGCTGAGAAAACACTATTTGTGACCTGTGATACAAAAATGCCATAACTTTTGTTCAAAGTGAGTTTTCAGTCAAGTTTCAACCTGAAAGCATAGAAAGATGCATAAACTTGAAGTTACAGCTTGATTTCAGTGAGTTTTCATCAAAATACAGGAGTTCTGCATGAAGTGTTCATTTTGGCCTTCTCTCGCTGAGAAAACACTATTTGTGACCTGTGATACAAAAATGCCATAACTTTTGTTCAAAGTGAGTTTTCAGTCAAGTTTCAACCTGAAAGCATAGAAAGATGCATAAACTTGAAGTTACAGCTTGATTTCAGTGAGTTTTCATCAAAATACAGGAGTTCTGCATGAAGTGTTCATTTTGGCCTTCTCTCGCTGAGAAAACGCTATTTGTGACCTGCGACACAGAACAGCCATAACTTTTGTTCAAAGTGAGTTTTCTGTCAAGTTTCAACCTGAAAGCATAGAAAGATGCATAAACTTGAAGTTACAGCTTGATTTCAGTGAGTTTTCATCAAAATACAGGAGTTCTGCATGAAGTGTTCATTTTGGCCTTCTCTCGCTGAGAAAACACTATTTGTGACCTGTGATACAAAAATGCCATAACTTTTGTTCAAAGTGAGTTTTCAGTCAAGTTTCAACCTGAAAGCATAGAAAGATGCATAATCTTGAAGTTACAGCTTGATTTCAGTGAGTTTTCATCAAAATACAGGAGTTCTGCATGAAGTGTTCATTTTGGCCTTCTCTCGCTGAGAAAACACTATTTGTGACCTGTGATACAAAAATGCCATAACTTTTGTTCAAAGTGAGTTTTCAGTCAAGTTTCAACCTGAAAGCATAGAAAGATGGATAAACTTGAAGTTACAGCTTGATTTCAGTGAGTTTTCATCAAAATACAGGAGTTCTGCATGAAGTGTTCATTTTGGCCTTCTCTCGCTGAGAAAACGCTATTTGTGACCTGCGACACAGAACAGCCATAACATTTGTTCAAAGTGAGTTTTCTGTCAAGTTTCAACCTGAAAGCATAGAAAGATGCATAAACTTGAAGTTACAGCTTGATTTCAGTGAGTTTTCATCAAAATACAGGAGTTCTGCATGAAGTGTTCATTTTGGCCTTCTCTCGCTGAGAAAACACTATTTGTGACCTGTGATACAAAAATGCCATAACTTTTTTTCAAAGTGAGTTTTCAGTCAAGTTTCAACCTGAAAGCATAGAAAGATGCATAATCTTGAAGTTACAGCTTGATTTCAGTGAGTTTTCATCAAAATACAGGAGTTCTGCATGAAGTGTTCATTTTGGCCTTCTCTCGCTGAGAAAACACTATTTGTGACCTGTGATACAAAAATGCCATAACTTTTGTTCAAAGTGAGTTTTCAGTCAAGTTTCAACCTGAAAGCATAGAAAGATGCATAAACTTGAAGTTCCAGCTTGATTTCAGTGAGTTTTCATCAAAATACAGGAGTTCTGAATGAAGTGTTCATTTTGGCCTTCTCTCGCTGAGAAAACACTATTTGTGACCTGTGATACAAAAATGCCATAACTTTTGTTCAAAGTGAGTTTTCAGTCAAGTTTCAACCTGAAAGCATAGAAAGATGCATAAACTTGAAGTTACAGCTTGATTTCAGTGAGTTTTCATCAAAATACAGGAGTTCTGCATGAAGTGTTCATTTTGGCCTTCTCTCGCTGAGAAAACACTATTTGTGACCTGTGATACAAAAATGCCATAACTTTTGTTCAAAGTGAGTTTTCAGTCAAGTTTCAACCTGAAAGCATAGAAAGATGCATAAACTTGAAGTTGCAGCTTGATTTCAGTGAGTTTTCATGAGAATACAGGAGTTCTGCATGAAGTGTTCATTTTGGCCTTCTCTCGCTGAGAAAACGCTATTTGTGACCTGCGACACAGAACAGCCATAACTTTTGTTCAAAGTGAGTTTTCTGTCAAGTTTCAACCTGAAAGCATAGAAAGATGCATAAACTTGAAGTTACAGCTTGATTTCAGTGAGTTTTCATCAAAATACAGGAGTTCTGCATGAAGTGTTCATTTTGGCCTTCTCTCGCTGAGAAAACACTATTTGTGACCTGTGATACAAAAATGCCATAACTTTTGTTCAAAGTGAGTTTTCAGTCAAGTTTCAACCTGAAAGCATAGAAAGATGCATAATCTTTAAGTTACAGCTTGATTTCAGTGAGTTTTCATCAAAATACAGGAGTTCTGCATGAAGTGTTCATTTTGGCCCTCTCTCGCTGAGAAAACACTATTTGTGACCTGTGATACAAAAATGCCATAACTTTTGTTCAAAGTGAGTTTTCAGTCAAGTTTCAACCTGAAAGCATAGAAAGATGCATAAACTTGAAGTTACAGCTTGATTTCAGTGAGTTTTCATCAAAATACAGGAGTTCTGCATGAAGTGTTCATTTTGGCCTTCTCTCGCTGAGAAAACGCTATTTGTGACCTGCGACACAGAACAGCCATAACTTTTGTTCAAAGTGAGTTTTCTGTCAAGTTTCAACCTGAAAGCATAGAAAGATGCATAAACTTGAAGTTACAGCTTGATTTCAGTGAGTTTTCATCAAAATACAGGAGTTCTGCATGAAGTGTTCATTTTGGCCTTCTCTCGCTGAGAAAACACTATTTGTGACCTGTGATACAAAAATGCCATAACTTTTGTTCAAAGTGAGTTTTCAGTCAAGTTTCAACGTGAAAGCATAGAAAGATGCATAATCTTTAAGTTACAGCTTGATTTCAGTGAGTTTTCATCAAAATACAGGAGTTCTGCATGAAGTGTTCATTTTGGCCTTCTCTCGCTGAGAAAACACTATTTGTGACCTGTGATACAAAAATGCCATAACTTTTGTTCAAAGTGAGTTTTCAGTCAAGTTTCAACCTGAAAGCATAGAAAGATGCATAAACTTGATGTTACAGCTTGATTTCAGGCATAGAAAGATGCATAAACTTGATGTTACAGCTTGATTTCAGTGAGTTTTCATCAAAATACAGGAGTTCTGAATGAAGTGTTCATTTTGGCCTTCTCTCGCTGAGAAAACACTATTTGTGACCTGTGATACAAAAATGCCATAACTTTTGTTCAAAGTGAGTTTTCTGTCAAGTTTCAACCTGAAAGCATAGAAAGATGCATAAACTTGAAGTTACAGCTTGATTTCAGTGAGTTTTCATCAAAATACAGGAGTTCTGCATGAAGTGTTCATTTTGGCCTTCTCTCGCTGAGAAAACACTATTTGTGACCTGTGATACAAAAATGCCATAACTTTTGTTCAAAGTGAGTTTTCAGTCAAGTTTCAACCTGAAAGCATAGAAAGATGCATAAACTTGAAGTTACAGCTTGATTTCAGTGAGTTTTCATCAAAATACAGGAGTTCTGCATGAAGTGTTCATTTTGGCCTTCTCTCGCTGAGAAAACACTATTTGTGACCTGTGATACAAAAATGCCATAACTTTTGTTCAAAGTGAGTTTTCAGTCAAGTTTCAACCTGAAAGCATAGAAAGATGCATAAACTTGAAGTTACAGCTTGATTTCAGTGAGTTTTCATCAAAATACAGGAGTTCTGCATGAAGTGTTCATTTTGGCCTTCTCTCGCTGAAAAAACGCTATTTGTGACCTGCGACACAGAACAGCCATAACTTTTGTTCAAAGTGAGTTTTCTGTCAAGTTTCAACCTGAAAGCATAGAAAGATGCATAAACTTGAAGTTACAGCTTGATTTCAGTGAGTTTTCATCAAAATACAGGAGTTCTGCATGAAGTGTTCATTTTGGCCTTCTCTCGCTGAGAAAACACTATTTGTGACCTGTGATACAAAAATGCCATAACTTTTGTTCAAAGTGAGTTTTCAGTCAAGTTTCAACCTGAATGCATAGAAAGATGCATAAACTTGAAGTTACAGCTTGATTTCAGTGAGTTTTCATCAAAATACAGGAGTTCTGCATGAAGTGTTCATTTTGGCCTTCTCTCGCTGAGAAAACACTATTTGTGACCTGTGATACAAAAATGCCATAACTTTTGTTCAAAGTGAGTTTTCAGTCAAGTTTCAACCTGAAAACATAGAAAGATGCATAAACTTGAAGTTACAGCTTGATTTCAGTGAGTTTTCATCAAAATACAGGAGTTCTGCATGAAGTGTTCATTTTGGCCTTCTCTCGCTGAGAAAACACTATTTGTGACCTGTGATACAAAAATGCCATAACTTTTGTTCAAAGTGAGTTTTCAGTCAAGTTTCAACCTGAAAGCATAGAAAGATGCATAAACTTGAAGTTACAGCTTGATTTCAGTGAGTTTTCATCAAAATACAGGAGTTCTGCATGAAGTGTTCATTTTGGCCTTCTCTCGCTGAGAAAACACTATTTGTGACCTGTGATACAAAAATGCCATAACTTTTGTTCAAAGTGAGTTTTCAGTCAAGTTTCAACCTGAAAGCATAGAAAGATGCATAAACTTGAAGTTACAGCTTGATTTCAGTGAGTTTTCATCAAAATACAGGAGTTCTGCATGAAGTGTTCATTTTGGCCTTCTCTCGCTGAGAAAACACTATTTGTGACCTGTGATACAAAAATGCCATAACTTTTGTTCAAAGTGAGTTTTCAGTCAAGTTTCAACCTGAAAGCATAGAAAGATACATAAACTTGAAGTTACAGCTTGATTTCAGTGAGTTTTCATCAAAATACAGGAGTTCTGCATGAAGTGTTCATTTTGGCCTTCTCTCGCTGAGAAAACACTATTTGTGACCTGTGATACAAAAATGCCATAACTTTTGTTCAAAGTGAGTTTTCAGTCAAGTTTCAACCTGAAAGCATAGAAAGATGCATAAACTTGAAGTTACAGCTTGATTTCAGTGAGTTTTCATCAAAATACAGGAGTTCTGCATGAAGTGTTCATTTTGGCCTTCTCTCGCTGAGAAAACACTATTTGTGACCTGTGATACAAAAATGCCATAACTTTTGTTCAAAGTGAGTTTTCAGTCAAGTTTCAACCTGAAAGCATAGAAAGATGCATAAACTTGAAGTTACAGCTTGATTTCAGTGAGTTTTCATCAAAATACAGGAGTTCTGCATGAAGTGTTCATTTTGGCCTTCTCTCGCTGAGAAAACGCTATTTGTGACCTGCGACACAGAACAGCCATAACTTTTGTTCAAAGTGAGTTTTCTGTCAAGTTTCAACCTGAAAGCATAGAAAGATGCATAAACTTGAAGTTACAGCTTGATTTCAGTGAGTTTTCATCAAAATACAGGAGTTCTGCATGAAGTGTTCATTTTGGCCTTCTCTCGCTGAGAAAACACTATTTGTGACCTGTGATACAAAAATGCCATAACTTTTGTTCAAAGTGAGTTTTCAGTCAAGTTTCAACCTGAAAGCATAGAAAGATGCATAATCTTGAAGTTACAGCTTGATTTCAGTGAGTTTTCATCAAAATACAGGAGTTCTGCATGAAGTGTTCATTTTGGCCTTCTCTCGCTGAGAAAACACTATTTGTGACCTGTGATACAAAAATGCCATAACTTTTGTTCAAAGTGAGTTTTCAGTCAAGTTTCAACCTGAAAGCATAGAAAGATGGATAAACTTGAAGTTACAGCTTGATTTCAGTGAGTTTTCATCAAAATACAGGAGTTCTGCATGAAGTGTTCATTTTGGCCTTCTCTCGCTGAGAAAACGGTATTTGTGACCTGCGACACAGAACAGCCATAACATTTGTTCAAAGTGAGTTTTCTGTCAAGTTTCAACCTGAAAGCATAGAAAGATGCATAAACTTGAAGTTACAGCTTGATTTCAGTGAGTTTTCATCAAAATACAGGAGTTCTGCATGAAGTGTTCATTTTGGCCTTCTCTCGCTGAGAAAACACTATTTGTGACCTGTGATACAAAAATGCCATAACTTTTTTTCAAAGTGAGTTTTCAGTCAAGTTTCAACCTGAAAGCATAGAAAGATGCATAATCTTGAAGTTACAGCTTGATTTCAGTGAGTTTTCATCAAAATACAGGAGTTCTGCATGAAGTGTTCATTTTGGCCTTCTCTCGCTGAGAAAACACTATTTGTGACCTGTGATACAAAAATGCCATAACTTTTGTTCAAAGTGAGTTTTCAGTCAAGTTTCAACCTGAAAGCATAGAAAGATGCATAAACTTGAAGTTCCAGCTTGATTTCAGTGAGTTTTCATCAAAATACAGGAGTTCTGCATGAAGTGTTCATTTTGGCCTTCTCTCGCTGAGAAAACACTATTTGTGACCTGTGATACAAAAATGCCATAACTTTTGTTCAAAGTGAGTTTTCAGTCAAGTTTCAACCTGAAAGCATAGAAAGATGCATAAACTTGAAGTTACAGCTTGATTTCAGTGAGTTTTCATCAAAATACAGGAGTTCTGCATGAAGTGTTCATTTTGGCCTTCTCTCGCTGAGAAAACACTATTTGTGACCTGTGATACAAAAATGCCATAACTTTTGTTCAAAGTGAGTTTTCAGTCAAGTTTCAACCTGAAAGCATAGAAAGATGCATAAAATTGAAGTTGCAGCTTGATTTCAGTGAGTTTTCATGAGAATACAGGAGTTCTGCATGAAGTGTTCATTTTGGCCTTCTCTCGCTGAGAAAACGCTATTTGTGACCTGCGACACAGAACAGCCATAACTTTTGTTCAAAGTGAGTTTTCAGTCAAGTTTCAACCTGAAAACATAGAAAGATGCATAAACTTGAAGTTACAGCTTGATTTCAGTGAGTTTTCATCAAAATACAGGAGTTCTGCATGAAGTGTTCATTTTGGCCTTCTCTCGCTGAGAAAACACTATTTGTGACCTGTGATACAAAAATGCCATAACTTTTGTTCAAAGTGAGTTTTCAGTCAAGTTTCAACCTGAAAGCATAGAAAGATGCATAAACTTGAAGTTACAGCTTGATTTCAGTGAGTTTTCATCAAAATACAGGAGTTCTGCATGAAGTGTTCATTTTGGCCTTCTCTCGCTGAGAAAACGCTATTTGTGACCTGCGACACAGAACAGCCATAACTTTTGTTCAAAGTGAGTTTTCAGTCAAGTTTCAACCTGAAAGCATAGAAATATGCATAAACTTGAAGTTACAGCTTGATTTCAGTGAGTTTTCATCAAAATACAGGAGTTCTGCATGAAGTGTTCATTTTGGCCTTCTCTCGCTGAGAAAACACTATTTGTGACCTGTGATACAAAAATGCCATAACTTTTGTTCAAAGTGAGTTTTCAGTCAAGTTTCAACCTGAAAGCATAGAAAGATGCATAAACTTGAAGTTACAGCTTGATTTCAGTGAGTTTTCATCAAAATACAGGAGTTCTGCATGAAGTGTTCATTTTGGCCTTCTCTCGCTGAGAAAACACTATTTGTGACCTGTGATACAAAAATGCCAAAACTTTTGTTCAAAGTGAGTTTTCAGTCAAGTTTCAACCTGAAAGCATAGAAAGATGCATAAACTTGAAGTTACAGCTTGATTTCAGTGAGTTTTCATCAAAATACAGGAGTTCTGCATGAAGTGTTCATTTTGGCCTTCTCTCGCTGAGAAAACACTATTTGTGACCTGCGACACAGAACAGCCATAACTTTTGTTCAAAGTGAGTTTTCTGTCAAGTTTCAACCTGAAAGCATAGAAAGATGCATAAACTTGAAGTTACAGCTTGATATCAGTGAGTTTTCATCAAAATACAGGAGTTCTGCATGAAGTGTTCATTTTGGCCTTCTCTCGCTGAGAAAACGCTATTTGTGACCTGCGACACAGAACAGCCATAACTTTTGTTCAAAGTGAGTTTTCTGTCAAGTTTCAACCTGAAAGCATAGAAAGATGCATAAACTTGAAGTTACAGCTTGATTTCAGTGAGTTTTCATCAAAATACAGGAGTTCTGCATGAAGTGTTCATTTTGGCCTTCTCTCGCTGAGAAAACGCTATTTGTGACCTGCGACACAGAACAGCCATAACTTTTGTTCAAAGTGAGTTTTCTGTCAAGTTTCAACCTGAAAGCATAGAAAGATGCATAAACTTGAAGTTACAGCTTGATTTCAGTGAGTTTTCATCAAAATACAGGAGTTCTGCATGAAGTGTTCATTTTGGCCTTCTCTCGCTGAGAAAACACTATTTGTGACCTGTGATACAAAAATGCCATAACTTTTTTTCAAAGTGAGTTTTCAGTCAAGTTTCAACCTGAAAGCATAGAAAGATGCATAAACTTGAAGTTACAGCTTGATTTCAGTGAGTTTTCATCAAAATACAGGAGTTCTGCATGAAGTGTTCATTTTGGCCTTCTCTCGCTGAGAAAACACTATTTGTGACCTGTGATACAAAAATGCCATAACTTTTGTTCAAAGTGAGTTTTCAGTCAAGTTTCAACCTGAAAGCATAGAAAGATGCATAAACTTGAAGTTACAGCTTGATTTCAGTGAGTTTTCATCAAAATACAGGAGTTCTGCATGAAGTGTTCATTTTGGCCTTCTCTCGCTGAGAAAACACTATTTGTGACCTGTGATACAAAAATGCCATAACTTTTGTTCAAAGTGAGTTTTCAGTCAAGTTTCAACCTGAAAGCATAGAAAGATGCATAATCTTGAAGTTACAGCTTGATTTCAGTGAGTTTTCATCAAAATACAGGAGTTCTGCATGAAGTGTTCATTTTGGCCTTCTCTCGCTGAGAAAACACTATTTGTGACCTGTGATACAAAAATGCCATAACTTTTGTTCAAAGTGAGTTTTCAGTCAAGTTTCAACCTGAAAGCATAGAAAGATGGATAAACTTGAAGTTACAGCTTGATTTCAGTGAGTTTTCATCAAAATACAGGAGTTCTGCATGAAGTGTTCATTTTGGCCTTCTCTCGCTGAGAAAACGCTATTTGTGACCTGCGACACAGAACAGCCATAACATTTGTTCAAAGTGAGTTTTCTGTCAAGTTTCAACCTGAAAGCATAGAAAGATGCATAAACTTGAAGTCACAGCTTGATTTCAGTGAGTTTTCATCAAAATACAGGAGTTCTGCATGAAGTGTTCATTTTGGCCTTCTCTCGCTGAGAAAACACTATTTGTGACCTGTGATACAAAAATGCCATAACTTTTTTTCAAAGTGAGTTTTCAGTCAAGTTTCAACCTGAAAGCATAGAAAGATGCATAATCTTGAAGTTACAGCTTGATTTCAGTGAGTTTTCATCAAAATACAGGAGTTCTGCATGAAGTGTTCATTTTGGCCTTCTCTCGCTGAGAAAACACTATTTGTGACCTGTGATACAAAAATGCCATAACTTTTGTTCAAAGTGAGTTTTCAGTCAAGTTTCAACCTGAAAGCATAGAAAGATGCATAAACTTGAAGTTCCAGCTTGATTTCAGTGAGTTTTCATCAAAATACAGGAGTTCTGCATGAAGTGTTCATTTTGGCCTTCTCTCGCTGAGAAAACACTATTTGTGACCTGTGATACAAAAATGCCATAACTTTTGTTCAAAGTGAGTTTTCAGTCAAGTTTCAACCTGAAAGCATAGAAAGATGCATAAACTTGAAGTTACAGCTTGATTTCAGTGAGTTTTCATCAAAATACAGGAGTTCTGCATGAAGTGTTCATTTTGGCCTTCTCTCGCTGAGAAAACACTATTTGTGACCTGTGATACAAAAATGCCATAACTTTTGTTCAAAGTGAGTTTTCAGTCAAGTTTCAACCTGAAAGCATAGAAAGATGCATAAACTTGAAGTTACAGCTTGATTTCAGTGAGTTTTCATGAGAATACAGGAGTTCTGCATGAAGTGTTCATTTTGGCCTTCTCTCGCTGAGAAAACGCTATTTGTGACCTGCGACACAGAACAGCCATAACTTTTGTTCAAAGTGAGTTTTCAGTCAAATTTCAACCTGAAAACATAGAAAGATGCATAAACTTGAAGTTACAGCTTGATTTCAGTGAGTTTTCATCAAAATACAGGAGTTCTGCATGAAGTGTTCATTTTGGCCTTCTCTCGCTGAGAAAACACTATTTGTGACCTGTGATACAAAAATGCCATAACTTTTGTTCAAAGTGAGTTTTCAGTCAAGTTTCAACCTGAAAGCAAAGACAGATGCATAAACTTGAAGTTACAGCTTGATTTCAGTGAGTTTTCATCAAAATACAGGAGTTCTGCATGAAGTGTTCATTTTGGCCTTGTCTCGCTGAGAAAACGCTATTTGTGACCTGCGACACAGAACAGCCATAACTTTTGTTCAAAGTGAGTTTTCAGTCAAGTTTCAACCTGAAAGCATAGAAAGATGCATAAACTTGAAGTTACAGCTTGATTTCAGTGAGTTTTCATCAAAATACAGGAGTTCTGCATGAAGTGTTCATTTTGGCCTTCTCTCGCTGAGAAAACACTATTTGTGACCTGTGATACAAAAATGCCATAACTTTTGTTCAAAGTGAGTTTTCAGTCAAGTTTCAACCTGAAAGCATAGAAAGATGCATAAACTTGAAGTTACAGCTTGATTTCAGTGAGTTTTCATGAGAATACAGGAGTTCTGCATGAAGTGTTCATTTTGGCCTTCTCTCGCTGAGAAAACACTATTTGTGACCTGTGATACAAAAATGCCAAAACTTTTGTTCAAAGTGAGTTTTCAGTCAAGTTTCAACCTGAAAACATAGAAAGATGCATAAACTTGAAGTTACAGCTTGATTTCAGTGAGTTTTCATCAAAATACAGGAGTTCTGCATGAAGTGTTCATTTTGGCCTTCTCTCGCTGAGAAAACACTATTTGTGACCTGTGATACAAAAATGCCATAACTTTTGTTCAAAGTGAGTTTTCAGTTAAGTTTCAACCTGAAAGCAAAGAAAGATGCATAAACTTGAAGTTACAGCTTGATTTCAGTGAGTTTTCATCAAAATACAGGAGTTCTGCATAAAGTGTTCATTTTGGCCTTGTCTCGCTGAGAAAACGTTATTTGTGACCTGCGACACAGAACAGCCATAACTTTTGTTCAAAGTGAGTTTTCAGTCAAGTTTCAACCTGAAAGCATAGAAAGATGCATAAACTTGAAGTTACAGCTTGATTTCAGTGAGTTTTCATCAAAATACAGGAGTTCTGCATGAAGTGTTCATTTTGGCCTTCTCTCGTTGAGAAAACACTATTTGTGACCTGCGACACAGAACAGCCATAACTTTTGTTCAAAGTGAGTTTTCTGTCAAGTTTCAACCTGAAAGCATAGAAAGATGCATAAACTTGAAGTTACAGCTTGATTTCAGTGAGTTTTCATCAAAATACAGGAGTTCTGCATGAAGTGTTCATTTTGGCCTTCTCTCGCTGAGAAAACGCTATTTGTGACCTGCGACACAGAACAGCCATAACTTTTGTTCAAAGTGAGTTTTCTGTCAAGTTTCAACCTGAAAGCATAGAAAGATGCATAAACTTGAAGTTACAGCTTGATTTCAGTGAGTTTTCATCAAAATACAGGAGTTCTGCATGAAGTGTTCATTTTGGCCTTCTCTCGCTGAGAAAACACTATTTGTGACCTGTGATACAAAAATGCCACAACTTTTGTTCAAAGTGAGTTTTCAGTCAAGTTTCAACCTGAAAGCATAGAAAGATGCATAAACTTGAAGTTACAGCTTGATTTCAGTGAGTTTTCATCAAAATACAGGAGTTCTGCATGAAGTGTTCATTTTGGCCTTCTCTCGCGGAGAAAACACTATTTGTGACCTGTGATACAAAAATGCCATAACTTTTGTTAAAAGTGAGTTTTCAGTCAAGTTTCAACCTGAAAGCATAGAAAGATGCATAAACTTGAAGTTACAGCTTGATTTCAGTGAGTTTTCATCAAAATACAGGAGTTCTGCATGAAGTGTTCATTTTGGCCTTCTCTCGCTGAGAAAACACTATTTGTGACCTGTGATACAAAAATGCCATAACTTTTGTTCAAAGTGAGTTTTCAGTCAAGTTTCAACCTGAAAGCAAAGAAAGATGCATAAACTTGAAGTTACCGCTTGATTTCAGTGAGTTTTCATCAAAATACAGGAGTTCTGCATGAAGTGTTCATTTTGGCCTTGTCTCGCTGAGAAAACGCTATTTGTGACCTGCGACACAGAACAGCCATAACTTTTGTTCAAAGTGAGTTTTCAGTCAAGTTTCAACCTGAAAGCATAGAAAGATGCATAAACTTGAAGTTACAGCTTGATTTCAGTGACTTTTCATCAAAATACAGGAGTTCTGCATGAAGTGTTCATTTTGGCCTTCTCTCGCTGAGAAAACACTATTTGTGACCTGTGATACAAAAATGCCATAACTTTTGTTCAAAGTGAGTTTTCAGTCAAGTTTCAACCTGAAAGCATAGAAATATGCATAAACTTGAAGTTACAGCTTGATTTCAGAGAGTTTTCATCAAAATACAGGAGTTCTGCATGAAGTGTTCTTTTTGGCCTTCTGTCGTTGAGAAAACACTATTTGTGACCTGTGATACAAAAATGCCATAACTTTTGTTCAAAGTGAGTTTTCAGTCAAGTTTCAACCTGAAAGCATAGAAAGATGCATAAACTTGAAGTTACAGCTTGATTTCAGTGAGTTTTCATCAAAATACATGTGTTCTGCTTGAAGTGTTTATTTTGGCCTTCTCTCGCTGAGAAAACACTATTTGTGACCTGTGATACAAAAATGCCATAACTTTTGTTCAAAGTGAGTTTTCAGTGAAGTTTCAACCTGAAAGCATAGAAAGATGCATAAACTTGAAGTTACAGCTTGATTTCAGAGAGTTTTCATCAAAATACAGGAGTTCTGCATGAAGCGTTCTTTTTGGCCTTCTGTCGCTGAGAAAACACTATTTGTGACCTGTGATACAAAATGCCATAACTTTTGTTCAAAGTGAGTTTTCAGTCAAGTTTCAACCTGAAAGCAAAGAAAGATGCATAAACTTGAAGTTACAGCTTGATTTCAGTGAGTTTTCATCAAAATACAGGAGTTCTGCATGAAGTGTTCATTTTGGCCTTCTCTCGCTGAGAAAACACTATTTGTGACCTGTGATACAAAAATGCCATAACTTTTGTTCAAAGTGAGTTTTCAGTCAAGTTTCAACCTGAAAGCATAGAAAGATGCATAAACTTGAAGTTACAGCTTGATTTCAGTGAGTTTTCATCAAAATACAGGAGTTCTGCATGAAGTGTTCATTTTGGCCTTCTCTCGCTGAGAAAACACTATTTGTGACCTGTGATACAAAAATGCCATAACTTTTTTTCAAAGTGAGTTTTCAGTCAAGTTTCAACCTGAAAGCATAGAAAGATGCATAAACTTGAAGTTACAGCTTGATTTCAGTGAGTTTTCATGAGAATACAGGAGTTCTGCATGAAGTGTTCATTTTGGCCTTCTCTCGCTGAGAAAACGCTATTTGTGACCTGCGACACAGAACAGCCATAACTTTTGTTCAAAGTGAGTTTTCTGTCAAGTTTCAACCTGAAAGCATAGAAAGATGCATAAACTTGAAGTTACAGCTTGATTTCAGTGAGTTTTCATCAAAATACAGGAGTTCTGCATGAAGTGTTCATTTTGGCCTTCTCTCGCTGAGAAAACACTATTTGTGACCTGTGATACAAAAATGCCATAACTTTTGTTCAAAGTGAGTTTTCAGTCAAGGTTCAACCTGAAAGCATAGAAAGATGCATAAACTTGAAGTTACAGCTTGATTTCAGTGAGTTTTCATCAAAATACAGGATTCTGCATGAAGTGTTCATTTTGGCCTTCTCTCGCTGAGAAAACACTATTTGTGACCTGTGATACAAAAATGCCATAACTTTTGTTCAAAGTGAGTTTTCAGTCAAGTTTCAACCTGAAAGCATAGAAAGATGCATAAACTTGAAGTTACAGCTCGATTTCAGTGAGTTTTCATCAAAATACAGGAGTTCTGCATGAAGTGTTCATTTTGGCCTTCTCTCGCTGAGAAAACACTTTTTGTGACCTGTGATACAAAAATGCCATAACTTTTGTTCAAAGTGAGTTTTCAGTCAAGTTTCAACCTGAAAGCATAGAAAGATGCATAAACTTGAAGTTACAGCTTGATTTCAGTGAGTTTTCATCAAAATACAGGAGTTCTGCATGAAGTGTTCATTTTGGCCTTCTCTCGCTGAGAAAACGCTATTTGTGACCTGCGACACAGAAAAGCCATAACTTTTGTTCAAAGTGAGTTTTCTGTCAAGTTTCAACCTGAAAGCATAGAAAGATGCATAAACTTGAAGTTACAGCTTGATTTCAGTGAGTTTTCATCAAAATACAGGAGTTCTGCATGAAGTGTTCATTTTGGCCTTCTCTCGCTGAGAAAACACTATTTGTGACCTGTGATACAAAAATGCCATAACTTTTGTTCAAAGTGAGTTTTCAGTCAAGTTTCAACCTGAAAGCATAGAAAGATGCATAAACTTGAAGTTACAGCTTGATTTCAGTGAGTTTTCATCAAAATACAGGAGTTCTGCATGAAGTGTTCATTTTGGCCTTCTCTCGCTGAGAAAACACTATTTGTGACCTGTGATACAAAAATGCCATAACTTTTGTTCAAAGTGAGTTTTCAGTCAAGGTTCAACCTGAAAGCATAGAAAGATGCATAAACTTGAAGTTACAGCTTGATTTCAGTGAGTTTTCATCAAAATACAGGAGTTCTGCATGAAGTGTTCATTTTGGCCTTCTCTCGCTGAGAAAACGCTATTTGTGACCTGCGACACAGAACAGCCATAACTTTTGTTCAAAGTGAGTTTTCAGTCAAGTTTCAACCTGAAAGCATAGAAAGATGCATAAACTTGAAGTTACAGCTTGATTTCAGTGAGTTTTCATCAAAATACAGGAGTTCTGCATGAAGTGTTCATTTTGGCCTTCTCTCGCTGAGAAAACACTATTTGTGACCTGTGATACAAAAATGCCTCAACTTTTGTTCAAAGTGAGTTTTCAGTCAAGTTTTAACCTGAAAGCATAGAAAGATGCATAAACTTGAAGTTACAGCTTGATTTCAGTGAGTTTTCATCAAAATACAGGAGTTCTGCATGAAGTGTTCATTTTGGCCTTCTCTCGCTGAGAAAACACTATTTGTGACCTGTGAAACAAAAATGCCATAACTTTTGTTCAAAGTGAGTTTTCAGTCAAGTTTCAACCTGAAAGCATAGAAAGATGCATAAACTTGAAGTTACAGCTTGATTTCAGTGAGTTTTCATCAAAATACAGGAGTTCTGCATGAAGTGTTCATTTTGGCCTTCTCTCGCTGAGAAAACGCTATTTGTGACCTGCGACACAGAACAGCCATAACTTTTGTTCAAAGTGAGTTTTCTGTCAAGTTTCAACCTGAAAGCATAGAAAGATGCATAAACTTGAAGTTACAGCTTGATTTCAGTGAGTTTTCATCAAAATACAGGAGTTCTGCATGAAGTGTTCATTTTGGCCTTCTCTCGCTGAGAAAACACTATTTGTGACCTGTGATACAAAAATGCCATAACTTTTCTTCAAAGTGAGTTTTCAGTCAAGTTTCAACCTGAAAGCATAGAAAGATGCATAAACTTGAAGTTTCAGCTTGATTTCAGTGAGTTTTCATCAAAATACAGGAGTTCTGCATGAAGTGTTCATTTTGGCCTTCTCTCGCTGAGAAAACACTATTTGTGACCTGTGATACAAAAATGCCATAACTTTTGTTCAAAGTGAGTTTTCAGTCAAGGTTCAACCTGAAAGCATAGAAAGATGCATAAACTTGAAGTTACAGCTTGATTTCAGTGAGTTTTCATCAAAATACAGGAGTTCTGCATGAAGTGTTCATTTTGGCCTTCTCTCGCTGAGAAAACACTATTTGTGACCTGTGATACAAAAATGCCATAACTTTTGTTCAAAGTGAGTTTTCAGTCAAGTTTCAACCTGAAAGCATAGAAAGATGCATAAACTTGAAGTTACAGCTTGATTTCAGTGAGTTTTCATCAAAATACAGGAGTTCTGCATGAAGTGTTCATTTTGGCCTTCTCTCGCTGAGAAAACACTATTTGTGACCTGTGATACAAAAATGCCGTAACTTTTGTTCAAAGTGAGTTTTCAGTCAAGTTTCAACCTGAAAGCATAGAAAGATGCATAAACTTGAAGTTACAGCTTGATTTCAGTGAGTTTTCATCAAAATACAGGAGTTCTGCATGAAGTGTTCATTTTGGCCTTCTCTCGCTGAGAAAACGCTATTTGTGACCTGCGACACAGAACAGCCATAACTTTTGTTCAAAGTGAGTTTTCAGTCAAGTTTCAACCTGAAAGCATAGAAAGATGCATAAACTTGAAGTTACAGCTTGATTTCAGTGAGTTTTCATCAAAATACAGGAGTTCTGCATGAAGTGTTCATTTTGGCCTTCTCTCGCTGAGAAAACACTATTTGTGACCTGTGATACAAAAATGCCTCAACTTTTGTTCAAAGTGAGTTTTCAGTCAAGTTTTAACCTGAAAGCATAGAAAGATGCATAAACTTGAAGTTACAGCTTGATTTCAGTGAGTTTTCATCAAAATACAGGAGTTCTGCATGAAGTGTTCATTTTGGCCTTCTCTCGCTGAGAAAACACTATTTGTGACCTGTGATACAAAAATGCCATAACTTTTGTTCAAAGTGAGTTTTCAGTCAAGTTTCAACCTGAAAGCATAGAAAGATGCATAAACTTGAAGTTACAGCTTGATTTCAGTGAGTTTTCATCAAAATACAGGAGTTCTGCATGAAGTGTTCATTTTGGCCTTCTCTCGCTGAGAAAACGCTATTTGTGACATGCGACACAGAACAGCCATAACTTTTGTTCAAAGTGAGTTTTCTGTCAAGTTTCAACCTGAAAGCATAGAAAGATGCATAAACTTGAAGTTACAGCTTGATTTCAGTGAGTTTTCATCAAAATACAGGAGTTCTGCATGAAGTGTTCATTTTGGCCTTCTCTCGCTGAGAAAACACTATTTGTGACCTGTGATACAAAAATGCCATAACTTTTGTTCAAAGTGAGTTTTCAGTCAAGTTTCAACCTGAAAGCATAGAAAGATGCATAAACTTGAAGTTACAGCTTGATTTCAGTGAGTTTTCATCAAAATACAGGAGTTCTGCATGAAGTGTTCATTTTGGCCTTCTCTCGCTGAGAAAACACTATTTGTGACCTGTGATACAAAAATGCCATAACTTTTGTTCAAAGTGAGTTTTCAGTCAAGGTTCAACCTGAAAGCATAGAAAGATGCATAAACTTGAAGTTACAGCTTGATTTCAGTGAGTTTTCATCAAAATACAGGAGTTCTGCATGAAGTGTTCATTTTGGCCTTCTCTCGCTGAGAAAACGCTATTTGTGACCTGCGACACAGAACAGCCATAACTTTTGTTCAAAGTGAGTTTTCAGTCAAGTTTCAACCTGAAAGCATAGAAAGATGCATAAACTTGAAGTTACAGCTTGATTTCAGTGAGTTTTCATCAAAATACAGGAGTTCTGCATGAAGTGTTCATTTTGGCCTTCTCTCGCTGAGAAAACACTATTTGTGACCTGTGATACAAAAATGCCTCAACTTTTGTTCAAAGTGAGTTTTCAGTCAAGTTTTAACCTGAAAGCATAGAAAGATGCATAAACTTGAAGTTACAGCTTGATTTCAGTGAGTTTTCATCAAAATACAGGAGTTCTGCATGAAGTGTTCATTTTGGCCTTCTCTCGCTGAGAAAACACTATTTGTGACCTGTGATACAAAAATGCCATAACTTTTTTTTAAAGTGAGTTTTCAGTCAAGTTTCAACCTGAAAGCATAGAAAGATGCATAAACTTGAAGTTACAGCTTGATTTCAGTGAGTTTTCATCAAAATACAGGAGTTCTGCATGAAGTGTTCATTTTGGCCTTCTCTCGCTGAGAAAACGCTATTTGTGACCTGCGACACAGAACAGCCATAACTTTTGTTCAAAGTGAGTTTTCTGTCAAGTTTCAACCTGAAAGCATAGAAAGATGCATAAACTTGAAGTTACAGCTTGATTTCAGTGAGTTTTCATCAAAATACAGGAGTTCTGCATGAAGTGTTCATTTTGGCCTTCTCTCGCTGAGAAAACACTATTTGTGACCTGTGATACAAAAATGCCATAACTTTTGTTCAAAGTGAGTTTTCAGTCAAGGTTCAACCTGAAAGCATAGAAAGATGCATAAACTTGAAGTTACAGCTTGATTTCAGTGAGTTTTCATCAAAATACAGGAGTTCTGCATGAAGTGTTCATTTTGGCCTTCTCTCGCTGAGAAAACGCTATTTGTGACCTGCGACACAGAACAGCCATAACTTTTGTTCAAAGTGAGTTTTCAGTCAAGTTTCAACCTGAAAGCATAGAAAGATGCATAAACTTGAAGTTACAGCTTGATTTCAGTGAGTTTTCATCAAAATACAGGAGTTCTGCATGAAGTGTTCATTTTGGCCTTCTCTCGCTGAGAAAACACTATTTGTGACCTGTGATACAAAAATGCCTCAACTTTTGTTCAAAGTGAGTTTTCAGTCAAGTTTTAACCTGAAAGCATAGAAAGATGCATAAACTTGAAGTTACAGCTTGATTTCAGTGAGTTTTCATCAAAATACAGGAGTTCTGCATGAAGTGTTCATTTTGGCCTTCTCTCGCTGAGAAAACACTATTTGTGACCTGTGATACAAAAATGCCATAACTTTTTTTCAAAGTGAGTTTTCAGTCAAGTTTCAACCTGAAAGCATAGAAAGATGCATAAACTTGAAGTTACAGCTTGATTTCAGTGAGTTTTCATCAAAATACAGGAGTTCTGCATGAAGTGTTCATTTTGGCCTTCTCTCGCTGAGAAAACGCTATTTGTGACCTGCGACACAGAACAGCCATAACTTTTGTTCAAAGTGAGTTTTCTGTCAAGTTTCAACCTGAAAGCATAGAAAGATGCATAAACTTGAAGTTACAGCTTGATTTCAGTGAGTTTTCATCAAAATACAGGAGTTCTGCATGAAGTGTTCATTTTGGCCTTCTCTCGCTGAGAAAACACTATTTGTGACCTGTGATACAAAAATGCCATAACTTTTGTTCAAAGTGAGTTTTCAGTCAAGTTTCAACCTGAAAGCATAGAAAGATGCATAAACTTGAAGTTACAGATTGATTTCAGTGAGTTTTCATCAAAATACAGGAGTTCTGCATGAAGTGTTCATTTTGGCCTTCTCTCGCTGAGAAAACACTATTTGTGACCTGTGATACAAAAATGCCATAACTTTTGTTCAAAGTGAGTTTTCAGTCAAGGTTCAACCTGAAAGCATAGAAAGATGCATAAACTTGAAGTTACAGCTTGATTTCAGTGAGTTTTCATCAAAATACAGGAGTTCTGCATGAAGTGTTCATTTTGGCCTTCTCTCGCTGAGAAAACGCTATTTGTGACCTGCGACACAGAACAGCCATAACTTTTGTTCAAAGTGAGTTTTCTGTCAAGTTTCAACCTGAAAGCATAGAAAGATGCATAAACTTGAAGTTACAGCTTGATTTCAGTGAGTTTTCATCAAAATACAGGAGTTCTGCATGAAGTGTTCATTTTGGCCTTCTCTCGCTGAGAAAACACTATTTGTGACCTGTGATACAAAAATGCCATAACTTTTGTTCAAAGTGAGTTTTCAGTCAAGTTTCAAACTGAAAGCATAGAAAGATGCATAAACTTGAAGTTACAGCTTGATTTCAGTGAGTTTTCATCAAAATACAGGAGTGCTGCATGAAGTGTTCATTTTGGCCTTCTCTCGCTGAGAAAACACTATTTGTGACCTGTGATACAAAAATGCCATAACTTTTGTTCAAAGTGAGTTTTCAGTCAAGTTTCAACCTGAAAGCATAAAAAGATGCATAAACTTGAAGTTACAGCTTGATTTCAGTGAGTTTTCATCAAAATACAGGAGTTCTGCATGAAGTGTTCATTTTGGCCTTCTCTCGCGGAGAAAACACTATTTGTGACCTGTGATACAAAAATGCCATAACTTTTGTTAAAAGTGAGTTTTCAGTCAAGTTTCAACCTGAAAGCATAGAAAGATGCATAAACTTGAAGTTACAGCTTGATTTCAGTGAGTATTCATCAAAATACAGGAGTTCTGCATGAAGTGTTCATTTTGGCCTTCTCTCGCTGAGAAAACACTATTTGTGACCTGTGATACAAAAATGCCATAACTTTTGTTCAAAGTGAGTTTTCAGTCAAGTTTCAACCTGAAAGCAAAGAAAGATGCATAAACTTGAAGTTACCGCTTGATTTCAGTGAGTTTTCATCAAAATACAGGAGTTCTGCATGAAGTGTTCATTTTGGCCTTGTCTCGCTGAGAAAACGCTATTTGTGACCTGCGACACAGAACAGCCATAACTTTTGTTCAAAGTGAGTTTTCAGTCAAGTTTCAACCTGAAAGCATAGAAAGATGCATAAACTTGAAGTTACAGCTTGATTTCAGTGAGTTTTCATCAAAATACAGGAGTTCTGCATGAAGTGTTCATTTTGGCCTTCTCTCGCTGAGAAAACGCTATTTGTGACCTGCGACACAGAACAGCCATAACTTTTGTTCAAAGTGAGTTTTCAGTCAAGTTTCAACCTGAAAGCATAGAAAGATGCATAAACTTGAAGTTACAGCTTGATTTCAGTGAGTTTTCATCAAAATACAGGAGTTCTGCATGAAGTGTTCATTTTGGCCTTCTCTCGCTGAGAAAACACTTTTTGTGACCTGTGATACAAAAATGCCATAACTTTTGTTCAAAGTGAGTTTTCAGTCAAGTTTCAACCTGAAAGCATAGAAAGATGCATAAACTTGAAGTTACAGCTTGATTTCAGTGAGTTTTCATCAAAATACAGGAGTTCTGCATGAAGTGTTCATTTTGGCCTTCTCTCGCTGAGAAAACACTATTTGTGACCTGTGATACAAAAATGCCATAACTTTTGTTCAAAGTGAGTTTTCAGTCAAGTTTCAACCTGAAAGCATAGAAAGATGCATAAACTTGAAGTTACAGCTTGATTTCAGTGAGTTTTCATCAAAATACAGGAGTTCTGCATGAAGTGTTCTTTTTGGCCTTCTCTCGCTGAGAAAACACTATTTGTGACCTGTGATACAAAAATGTCATAACTTTTCTTCAAAGTGAGTTTTAAGTCAAGTTTCAACCTGAAAGCATAGAAAGATGCATAAACTTGAAGTTACAGCTTGATTTCAGAGAGTTTTCATCAAAATACAGGAGTTCTGCATGAAGCATTCTTTTTGGCCTTCTCTCGCTGAGAAAACACTATTTGTGACCCGTGATACAAAAATGCCATAACTTTTGTTCAAAGTGAGTTTTCAGTCAAGTTTCAACCTGAAAGCATAGAAATATGCATAAACTTGAAGTTACAGCTTGATTTCAGAGAGTTTTCATCAAAATACAGGAGTTCTGCATGAAGTGTTCATTTTGGCCTTCTCTCGCTGAGAAAACGCTATTTGTGACCTGCGACACAGAACAGCCATAACTTTTGTTCAAAGTGAGTTTTCTGTCAAGTTTCAACCTGAAAGCATAGAAAGATGCATAAACTTGAAGTTACAGCTTGATTTCAGTGAGTTTTCATCAAAATACAGGAGTTCTGCATGAAGTGTTCATTTTGGCCTTCTCTCGCTGAGAAAACACTATTTGTGACCTGTGATACAAAAATGCCATAACTTTTGTTCAAAGTGAGTTTTCAGTCAAGTTTCAAACTGAAAGCATAGAAAGATGCATAAACTTGAAGTTACAGCTTGATTTCAGTGAGTTTTCATCAAAATACAGGAGTGCTGCATGAAGTGTTCATTTTGGCCTTCTCTCGCTGAGAAAACACTATTTGTGACCTGTGATACAAAAATGCCATAACTTTTGTTCAAAGTGAGTTTTCAGTCAAGTTTCAACCTGAAAGCATAAAAAGATGCATAAACTTGAAGTTACAGCTTGATTTCAGTGAGTTTTCATCAAAATACAGGAGTTCTGCATGAAGTGTTCATTTTGGCCTTCTCTCGCGGAGAAAACACTATTTGTGACCTGTGATACAAAAATGCCATAACTTTTGTTAAAAGTGAGTTTTCAGTCAAGTTTCAACCTGAAAGCATAGAAAGATGCATAAACTTGAAGTTACAGCTTGATTTCAGTGAGTATTCATCAAAATACAGGAGTTCTGCATGAAGTGTTCATTTTGGCCTTCTCTCGCTGAGAAAACACTATTTGTGACCTGTGATACAAAAATGCCATAACTTTTGTTCAAAGTGAGTTTTCAGTCAAGTTTCAACCTGAAAGCAAAGAAAGATGCATAAACTTGAAGTTACCGCTTGATTTCAGTGAGTTTTCATCAAAATACAGGAGTTCTGCATGAAGTGTTCATTTTGGCCTTGTCTCGCTGAGAAAACGCTATTTGTGACCTGCGACACAGAACAGCCATAACTTTTGTTCAAAGTGAGTTTTCAGTCAAGTTTCAACCTGAAAGCATAGAAAGATGCATAAACTTGAAGTTACAGCTTGATTTCAGTGAGTTTTCATCAAAATACAGGAGTTCTGCATGAAGTGTTCATTTTGGCCTTCTCTCGCTGAGAAAACGCTATTTGTGACCTGCGACACAGAACAGCCATAACTTTTGTTCAAAGTGAGTTTTCAGTCAAGTTTCAACCTGAAAGCATAGAAAGATGCATAAACTTGAAGTTACAGCTTGATTTCAGTGAGTTTTCATCAAAATACAGGAGTTCTGCATGAAGTGTTCATTTTGGCCTTCTCTCGCTGAGAAAACACTTTTTGTGACCTGTGATACAAAAATGCCATAACTTTTGTTCAAAGTGAGTTTTCAGTCAAGTTTCAACCTGAAAGCATAGAAAGATGCATAAACTTGAAGTTACAGCTTGATTTCAGTGAGTTTTCATCAAAATACAGGAGTTCTGCATGAAGTGTTCATTTTGGCCTTCTCTCGCTGAGAAAACACTATTTGTGACCTGTGATACAAAAATGCCATAACTTTTGTTCAAAGTGAGTTTTCAGTCAAGTTTCAACCTGAAAGCATAGAAAGATGCATAAACTTGAAGTTACAGCTTGATTTCAGTGAGTTTTCATCAAAATACAGGAGTTCTGCATGAAGTGTTCTTTTTGGCCTTCTCTCGCTGAGAAAACACTATTTGTGACCTGTGATACAAAAATGTCATAACTTTTCTTCAAAGTGAGTTTTAAGTCAAGTTTCAACCTGAAAGCATAGAAAGATGCATAAACTTGAAGTTACAGCTTGATTTCAGAGAGTTTTCATCAAAATACAGGAGTTCTGCATGAAGCATTCTTTTTGGCCTTCTCTCGCTGAGAAAACACTATTTGTGACCCGTGATACAAAAATGCCATAACTTTTGTTCAAAGTGAGTTTTCAGTCAAGTTTCAACCTGAAAGCATAGAAATATGCATAAACTTGAAGTTACAGCTTGATTTCAGAGAGTTTTCATCAAAATACAGGAGTTCTGCATGAAGTGTTCTTTTTGGCCTTCTGTCGTTGAGAAAACACTATTTGTGACCTGTGATACAAAAATGCCATAACTTTTGTTCAAAGTGAGTTTTCAGTCAAGTTTCAACCTGAAAGCATAGAAAGATGCATAAACTTGAAGTTACAGCTTGATTTCAGTGAGTTTTCATCAAAATACATGTGTTCTGCATGAAGTGTTTATTTTGGCCTTCTCTCGCTGAGAAAACACTATTTGTGACCTGTGATACAAAAATGCCATAACTTTTGTTCAAAGTGAGTTTTCAGTCAAGTTTCAACCTGAAAGCATAGAAAGATGCATAAACTTGAAGTTACAGCTTGATTTCAGTGAGTTTTCATCAAAATACAGGAGTTCTGCATGAAGTGTTCATTTTGGCCTTCTCTCGCTGAGAAAACACTATTTGTGACCTGTGATACATAAATGCCATAACTTTTGTTCAAAGTGAGTTTTCAGTCAAGTTTCAACCTGAAAGCATAGAAAGATGCATAAACTTGAAGATACAGCTTGATTTCAGTGAGTTTTCATCAAAATACAGGAGTTCTGCATGAAGTGTTCATTTTGGCCTTCTCTCGCTGAGAAAACGTTATTTGTGACCTGTGATACAAAAATGCCATAACTTTTGTTCAAAGTGAGTTTTCAGTCAAGTTTCAACCTGAAAACATAGAAAGATGCATAAACTTGAAGTTACAGCTTGATTTCAGTGAGTTTTCATCAAAATACAGGAGTTCTGCATGAAGTGTTCTTTTTGGCCTTCTCTCGCTGAGAAAACACTATTTGTGACCTGTGATACAAAAATGTCATAACTTTTCTTCAAAGTGAGTTTTAAGTCAAGTTTCAACCTGAAAGCATAGAAAGATGCATAAACTTGAAGTTACAGCTTGATTTCAGGGAGTTTTCATCAAAATACAGGAGTTCTGCATGAAGCGTTCTTTTTGGCCTTCTGTCGCTGAGAAAACACTATTTGTGACCTGTGATACAAAAATGCCATAACTTTTGTTCAAAGTGAGTTTTCAGTCAAGTTTCAACCTGAAAGCAAAGAAAGATGCATAAACTTGAAGTTACAGCTTGATTTCAGTGAGTTTTCATCAAAATACAGGAGTTCTGCATGAAGTGTTCATTTTGGCCTTCTCTCGCTGAGAAAACACTATTTGTGACCTGTGATAAAAAAATGACATAACTTTTGTTCAAAGTGAGTTTTCAGTCAAGTTTCAACCTGAAAGCATAGAAAGATGCATAAACTTGAAGTTACAGCTTGATTTCAGTGAGTTTTCATGAGAATACAGGAGTTCTGCATGAAGTGTTCATTTTGGCCTTCTCTCGCTGAGAAAACGCTATTTGTGACCTGCGACACAGAACAGCCATAACTTTTGTTCAAAGTGAGTTTTCAGTCAAGTTTCAACCTGAAAGCATAGAAAGATGCATAAACTTGAAGGTACAGCTTGATTTCAGTGAGTTTTCATCAAAATACAGGAGTTCTGCATGAAGTGTTCATTTTGGCCTTCTCTCGCTGAGAAAACACTATTTGTGACCTGTGATACAAAAATGCCATAACTTTTTTTCAAAGTGAGTTTTCAGTCAAGTTTCAACCTGAAAGCATAGAAAGATGCATAAACTTGAAGTTACAGCTTGATTTCAGTGAGTTTTCATCAAAATACAGGAGTTCTGCATGAAGTGTTCATTTTGGCCTTCTCTCGCTGAGAAAACACTATTTGTGACCTGTGATACAAAAATGCCATAACTTTTGTTCAAAGTGAGTTTTCAGTCAAGTTTCAACCTGAAAGCATAGAAAGATGCATAAACTTGAAGTTACAGCTTGATTTCAGTGAGTTTTCATCAAAAAACAGGAGTTCTGCATGAAGTGTTCATTTTGGCCTTCTCTCGCTGAGAAAACACTATTTGTGACCTGTGATACAAAAATGCCATAACTTTTGTTCAAAGTGAGTTTTCAGTCAAGTTTCAACCTGAAAGCATAGAAAGATGCATAAACTTGAAGTTACAGCTTGATTTCAGTGAGTTTTCCTCAAAATACAGGAGTTCTGCATGAAGTGTTCATTTTGGCCTTCTCTCGCTGAGAAAACACTATTTGTGACCTGTGATACAAAAATGCCATAACTTTTTTTCAAAGTGAGTTTTCAGTCAAGTTTCAACCTGAAAGCATAGAAAGATGCATAAACTTGAAGTTACAGCTTGATTTCAGTGAGTTTTCATCAAAATACAGGAGTTCTGCATGAAGTGTTCATTTTGGCCTTCTCTCGCTGAGAAAACACTATTTGTGACCTGTGATACAAAAATGCCATAACTTTTGTTCAAAGTGAGTTTTCAGTCAAGTTTCAACCTGAAAGCATAGAAAGATGCATAAACTTGAAGTTACAGCTTGATTTCAGTGAGTTTTCATCAAAATACAGGAGTTCTGCATGAAGTGTTCATTTTGGCCTTCTCTCGCTGAGAAAACACTATTTGTGACCTGTGATACAAAAATGCCATAACTTTTGTTCAAAGTGAGTTTTCAGTCAAGTTTCAACCTGAAAGCATAGAAAGATGCATAAACTTGAAGTTACAGCTTGATTTCAGTGAGTTTTCATCAAAATACAGGAGTTCTGCATGAAGTGTTCATTTTGGCCTTCTCTCGCTGAGAAAACGCTATTTGTGACCTGTGATACAAAAATGCCATAACTTTTGTTCAAAGTGAGTTTTCAGTCAAGTTTCAACCTGAAAGCATAGAAAGATGCATAAACTTGAAGTTACAGCTTGATTTCAGTGAGTTTTCATCAAAATACAGGAGTTCTGCATGAAGTGTTCATTTTGGCCTTCTCTCGCTGAGAAAACACTATTTGTGACCTGTGATACAGAAATGCCATAACTTTTGTTCAAAGTGAGTTTTCAGTCAAGTTTCAACCTGAAAGCATAGAAAGATGCATAAACTTGAAGTTACAGCTTGATTTCAGTGAGTGTTCATCAAAATACAGGAGTTCTGCATGAAGTGTTCATTTTGGCCTTCTCTCGCTGAGAAAACACTATTTGTGACCTGTCATACAAAAATGCCATAACTTTTGTTCAAAGTGAGTTTTCAGTCAAGTTTCAACCTGAAAGCATAGAAAGATGCATAAACTTGAAGTTACAGCTTGATTTCAGTGAGTTTTCATCAAAATACTGGAGTTCTGCATGAATTGTTCATTTTGGCCTTCTCTCGCTGAGAAAACACTATTTGTGACCTGTGATACAAAAATGCCATAACTTTTGTTCAAAGTGAGTTTTCAGTCAAGTTTCAACCTGAAAGCATAGAAAGATGCATAATCTTGAAGTTACAGCTTGATTTCAGTGAGTTTTCATCAAAATACAGGAGTTCTGCATGAAGTGTTCATTTTGGCCTTCTCTCGCTGAGAAAACGCTATTTGTGACCTGCGACACAGAACAGCCATAACTTTTGTTCAAAGTGAGTTTTCAGTCAAGTTTCAACCTGAAAGCATAGAAAGATGCATAAACTTGAAGTTACAGCTTGATTTCAGTGATTTTTCATCAAAATACAGGAGTTCTGCATGAAGTGTTCATTTTGGCCTTCTCTCGCTGAGAAAACACAATTTGTGACCGGTGATACAAAAATGCCATAACTTTTGTTCAAAGTGAGTTTTCAGTCAAGTTTCAACCTGAAAGCATAGAAAGATGCATAAACTTGAAGTTACAGCTTGATTTCAGTGAGTTTTCATCAAAATACAGGAGTTCTGCATGAAGTGTTCATTTTGGCCTTCTCTCGCTGAGAAAACACTATTTCTGACCTGTGATACAAAAATGCCATAACTTTTGTTCAAAGTGAGTTTTCAGTCAAGTTTCAACCTGAAAGCATAGAAAGATGCATAAACTTGAAGTTACAGCTTGATTTCAGTGAGTTTTCATCAAAATACAGGAGTTCTGCATGAAGTGTTCAATTTGGCCTTCTCTCGCTGAGAAAACACTATTTGTGACCTGTGATACAAAAATGCCATAACTTTTGTTCAAAGTGAGTTTTCAGTCAAGTTTCAACCTGAAAGCATAGAAAGATGCATAAACTTGAAGTTACAGCTTGATTTCAGTGAGTTTTCATCAAAATACAGGAGTTCTGCATGAAGTGTTCATTTTGGCCTTCTCTCGCTGAGAAAACGCTATTTGTGACCTGTGATACAAAAATGCCATAACTTTTGTTCAAAGTGAGTTTTCAGTCAAGTTTCAACCTGAAAGCATAGAAAGATGCATAAACTTGAAGTTACAGCTTGATTTCAGTGAGTTTTCATCAAAATACAGGAGTTCTGCATGAAGTGTTCATTTTGGCCTTCTCTCGCTGAGAAAACACTATTTGTGACCTGCGACACAGAGCAGCCATAACTTTTGTTCAAAGTGAGTTGTCAGTCAAGTTTTAACCTGAAAGCATAGAAAGATGCATAAACTTGAAGTTACAGCTTGATTTCAGTGAGTTTTCATCAAAATACAGGAGTTCTGCATGAAGTGTTCATTTTGGCCTTCTCTCGCTGAGAAAACGCTATTTGTGACCTGTGATACAAAAATGCCATAACTTTTGTTCAAAGTGAGTTTTCAGTCAAGTTTCAACCTGAAAGCATAGAAAGATGCATAAACTTGAAGTTACAGCTTGATTTCAGTGAGTTTTCATCAAAATACAGGAGTTCTGCATGAAGTGTTCATTTTGGCCTTCTCTCGCTGAGAAAACACTATTTGTGACCTGTGATACAAAAATGCCATAACTTTTGTTCAAAGTGAGTTTTCAGTCAAGTTTCAACCTGAAAGCATAGAAAGATGCATAAACTATAAGTTACAGCTTGATTTCAGTGAGTTATCATCAAAATACAGGAGTTCTGCATGAAGTGTTCATTTTGGCCTTCTCTCGCTGAGAAAACGCTATTTGTGACCTGTGATACAAAAATGCCATAACTTTTGTTCAAAGTGAGTTTTCAGTCAAGTTTCAACCTGAAAGCATAGAAAGATGCATAAACTTGAAGTTACAGCTTGATTTCAGTGAGTTTTCATCAAAATACAGGAGTTCTGCATGAAGTGTTCATTTTGGCCTTCTCTCGCTGAGAAAACGCTATTTGTGACCTTTGACACAGAACAGCCATAACTTTTGTTCAAAGTGAGTTTTCAGTCAAGTTTCAACCTGAAAGCATAGAAAGATGCATAAACTTGAAGTTACAGCTTGATTTCAGTGAGTTTTCATCAAAATACAGGAGTTCTGCATGAAGTGTTCATTTTGGCCTTCTCTCGCTGAGAAAACACTATTTGTGACCTGTGATACAAAAATGCCACAACTTTTGTTCAAAGTGAGTTTTCAGTCAAGTTTCAACCTGAAAACATAGAAAGATGCATAAACTTGAAGTTACAGCTTGATTTCAGTGAGTTTTCATCAAAATACAGGAGTTCTGAATGAAGTGTTCATTTTGGCCTTCTCTCGCTGAGAAAACGCTATTTGTGACCTGTGATACAAAAATGCCATAACTTTTGTTCAAAGTGAGTTTTCAGTCAAGTTTCAACCTGAAAGCATAGAAAGATGCATAAACTTGAAGTTACAGCTTGATTTCAGTGAGTTTTCATCAAAATACAGGAGTTCTGCATGAAGTGTTCATTTTGGCCTTCTCTCGCTGAGAAAACACTATTTGTGACCTGTGATACAAAAATGCCATAACTTTTGTTCAAAGTGAGTTTTCAGTCAAGTTTCAACCTGAAAGCATAGAAAGATGCATAAACTTGAAGTTACAGCTTGATTTCAGTGAGTTTTCATCAAAATACAGGAGTTCTGCATGAAGTGTTCATTTTGGCCTTCTCTCGTTGAGAAAACACAATTTGTGACCGGTGATACAAAAATGCCATAACTTTTGTTCAAAGTGAGTTTTCAGTCAAGTTTCAACCTGAAAGCATAGAAAGATGCATAAACTTGAAGTTACAGCTTGATTTCAGTGAGTTTTCATCAAAATACAGGAGTTCTGCATGAAGTTTTCATTTTGGCCTTCTCTCGCTGAGAAAACGCTATTTGTGACCTGTGATACAAAAATGCCATAACTTTTGTTCAAAGTGAGTTTTCAGTCAAGTTTCAACCTGAAAGCATAGAAAGATGCATAAACTTGAAGTTACAGCTTGATTTCAGTGAGTTTTACTCAAACTACAGGAGTTCTGCATGAAGTGTTCATTTTGGCCTTCTCTCGCTGAGAAAACACTATTTGTGACCTGTGATACAAAAATGCCATAACTTTTGTTCAAATTGAGTTTTCAGTCAAGTTTCAACCTGAAAGCATAGAAAGATGCATAAACTTGAAGTTACAGCTTGATTTCAGTGAGTTTTCATCAAAATACAGGAGTTCTGCATGAAGTGTTCATTTTGGCCTTCTCTCGCTGAGAAAACGCTATTTGTGACCTGCGACACAGAACAGCCATAACTTTTGTTCAAAGTGAGTTTTCAGTCAAGTTTCAACCTGAAAGCATAGAAAGATGCATAAACTTGAAGTTACAGCTTGATTTCAGTGAGTTTTCATCAAAGTACAGGAGTTCTGCATGAAGTGTTCATTTTGGCCTTCTCTCGCTGAGAAAACGCTATTTGTGACCTGCGACACAAAAATGCCATAACTTTTGTTCAAAGTGAGTTTTCAGTCAAGTTACAACCTGAAAGCATAGAAAGATGCATAAACTTGAAGTTACAGCTTGATTTCAGTGAGTTTTCATCAAAATACAGGAGTTCTGCATGAAGTGTTCATTTTGGCCTTCTCTCGATGAGAAAACCCTATTTGTGACCTGTGATACAAAAATGCCATAACTTTTGTTCAAAGTGAGTTTTTGGTCAAGTTTCAACCTGAAAGCATAGAAAGATGCATAAACTTGAAGTTACAGCTTAATTTCAGTGAGTTTTCATCAAAATACAGGAGTTCTGCATGAAGTGTTCATTTTGGCCTTCTCTCGCTGAGAAAACACTATTTGTGACCTGTGATACAAAAATGCCATAACTTTTGTTCAAAGTGAGTTTTCAGTCAAGTTTCAACCTGAAAGCATAGAAAGATGCATAAACTTGAAGTTACAGCTTGATTTCAGTGAGTTTTCATCAAAATACAGGAGTTCTGCATGAAGTGTTCATTTTGGCCTTCTCTCGCTGAGAAAACACTATTTGTGACCTGTGATACAAAAATGCCATTACTTTTGTTCAAAGTGAGTTTTCAGTCAAGTTTCAACCTGAAATCATAGAAAGATGCATAAACTTGAAGTTACAGCTTGATTTCAGTGAGTTTTCATCAAAATACAGGAGTTCTGCATGAAGTGTTCATTTTGGCCTTCTCTCGCTGAGAAAACACTATTTGTTACCTGTGATAGAAAAATGCCATAACTTTTGTTCAAAGTGAGTTTTCAGTCAAGTTTCAACCTGAAAGCATAGAAAGATGCATAAACTTGAAGTTACAGCTTGATTTCAGTGAGTTTTCATCAAAATACAGGAGTTCTGCATGAAGTGTTCATTTTGGCCTTCTCTCGCTGAGAAAACGCTATTTGTGACCTGTGATACAAAAATGCCATAACTTTTGTTCAAAGTGAGTTTTCAGTCAAGTTTCAACCTGAAAGCATGGAAAGATGCATAAACTTGAAGTTACAGCTTGATTTCAGTGAGTTTTCATCAAAATACAGGAGTTCTGCATGAAGTGTTCATTTTGGCCTTCTCTCGCTGAGAAAACACTATTTGTGACCTGTGATACAAAAATGCCATAACTTTTGTTCAAAATGAGTTTTCAGTCAAGTTTCAACCTGAAAGCATAGAAAGATGCATAAACTTGAAGTTACAGCTTGATTTCAGGGAGTTTTCATCAAAATACAGGAGTTCTGCATGAAGTGTTCATTTTGGCCTTCTCTCGATGAGAAAACGCTATTAGTGACCTGCGACACAGAACAGCCATAACTTTTGTTCAAAGTGAGTTTTCAGTCAAGTTTCAACCTGAAAGCATAGAATGATGCATAAACTTGAAGTTACAGCTTGATTTCAGTGAGTTTTCATCAAAATACAGGAGTTCTGCATGTAGTGTTCATTTTGGCCTTCTCTCGCTGAGAAAACGCTATTTGTGACCTGCGACACAGAACAGCCATAACTTTTGTTCAAAGTGAGTTTTCAGTCAAGTTTCAACCTGAAAGCATAGAAAGATGCATAAACTTGAAGTTACAGCTTGATTTCAGTGAGTTTTCATCAAAATACAGGAGTTCTGCATGAAGTGTTCATTTTGGCCTTCTCTCGCTGAGAAAACACTATTTGTGACCTGTGATACAAAAATGCCACAACTTTTGTTCAAAGTGAGTTTTCAGTCAAGTTTCAACCTGAAAGCATAGAAAGATGCATAAACTTGAAGTTACAGCTTGATTTCAGTGAGTTTTCATCAAAATACAGGAGTTCTGCATGAAGTGTTCATTTTGGCCTTCTCTCGCTGAGAAAACACTATTTGTGACCTGTGATACAAAAATGCCATAACTTTTGTTCAAAGTGAGTTTTCAGTCAAGTTTCAACCTGAAAGCATAGAAAGATGCATAAACTTGAAGTTACAGCTTGATTTCAGTGAGTTTTCATCAAAATACAGGAGTTCTGCATGAAGTGTTCATTTTGGCCTTCTCTCGCTGAGAAAACACTATTTGTGACCTGTGATACAAAAATGCCATAACTTTTGTTCAAAGTGAGTTTTCAGTCAAGTTTCAACCTGAAAGCATAGAAAGATGCATAAACTTGAAGTTACAGCTTGATTTCAGTGAGTTTTCATCAAAATACAGGAGTTCTGCATGAAGTGTTCATTTTGGCCTTCTCTCGCTGAGAAAACGCTATTTGTGACCTGTGATACAAAAATGCCATAACTTTTGTTCAAAGTGAGTTGTCAGTCAAGTTTTAACCTGAAAGCATAGAAAGATGCATAAACTTGAAGTTACAGCTTGATTTCAGTGAGTTTTCATCAAAATACAGGAGTTCTGCATGAAGTGTTCATTTTGGCCTTCTCTCGCTGAGAAAACGCTATTTGTGACCTGTGATACAAAAATGCCATAACTTTTGTTCAAAGTGAGTTTTCAGTCAAGTTTCAACCTGAAAGCATAGAAAGATGCATAAACTTGAAGTTACAGCTTGATTTCAGTGAGTTTTCATCAAAATACAGGAGTTCTGCATGAAGTGTTCATTTTGGCCTTCTCTCGCTGAGAAAACACTATTTGTGACCTGTGATACAAAAATGCCATAACTTTTGTTCAAAGTGAGTTTTCAGTCAAGTTTCAACCTGAAAGCATAGAAAGATGCATAAACTATAAGTTACAGCTTGATTTCAGTGAGTTATCATCAAAATACAGGAGTTCTGCATGAAGTGTTCATTTTGGCCTTCTCTCGCTGAGAAAACGCTATTTGTGACCTGTGATACAAAAATGCCATAACTTTTGTTCAAAGTGAGTTTTCAGTCAAGTTTCAACCTGAAAGCATAGAAAGATGCATAAACTTGAAGTTACAGCTTGATTTCAGTGAGTTTTCATCAAAATACAGGAGTTCTGCATGAAGTGTTCATTTTGGCCTTCTCTCGCTGAGAAAACGCTATTTGTGACCTTTGACACAGAACAGCCATAACTTTTGTTCAAAGTGAGTTTTCAGTCAAGTTTCAACCTGAAAGCATAGAAAGATGCATAAACTTGAAGTTACAGCTTGATTTCAGTGAGTTTTCATCAAAATACAGGAGTTCTGCATGAAGTGTTCATTTTGGCCTTCTCTCGCTGAGAAAACACTATTTGTGACCTGTGATACAAAAATGCCACAACTTTTGTTCAAAGTGAGTTTTCAGTCAAGTTTCAACCTGAAAACATAGAAAGATGCATAAACTTGAAGTTACAGCTTGATTTCAGTGAGTTTTCATCAAAATACAGGAGTTCTGAATGAAGTGTTCATTTTGGCCTTCTCTCGCTGAGAAAACGCTATTTGTGACCTGTGATACAAAAATGCCATAACTTTTGTTCAAAGTGAGTTTTCAGTCAAGTTTCAACCTGAAAGCATAGAAAGATGCATAAACTTGAAGTTACAGCTTGATTTCAGTGAGTTTTCATCAAAATACAGGAGTTCTGCATGAAGTGTTCATTTTGGCCTTCTCTCGCTGAGAAAACACTATTTGTGACCTGTGATACAAAAATGCCATAACTTTTGTTCAAAGTGAGTTTTCAGTCAAGTTTCAACCTGAAAGCATAGAAAGATGCATAAACTTGAAGTTACAGCTTGATTTCAGTGAGTTTTCATCAAAATACAGGAGTTCTGCATGAAGTGTTCATTTTGGCCTTCTCTCGTTGAGAAAACACAATTTGTGACCGGTGATACAAAAATGCCATAACTTTTGTTCAAAGTGAGTTTTCAGTCAAGTTTCAACCTGAAAGCATAGAAAGATGCATAAACTTGAAGTTACAGCTTGATTTCAGTGAGTTTTCATCAAAATACAGGAGTTCTGCATGAAGTTTTCATTTTGGCCTTCTCTCGCTGAGAAAACGCTATTTGTGACCTGTGATACAAAAATGCCATAACTTTTGTTCAAAGTGAGTTTTCAGTCAAGTTTCAACCTGAAAGCATAGAAAGATGCATAAACTTGAAGTTACAGCTTGATTTCAGTGAGTTTTACTCAAACTACAGGAGTTCTGCATGAAGTGTTCATTTTGGCCTTCTCTCGCTGAGAAAACACTATTTGTGACCTGTGATACAAAAATGCCATAACTTTTGTTCAAATTGAGTTTTCAGTCAAGTTTCAACCTGAAAGCATAGAAAGATGCATAAACTTGAAGTTACAGCTTGATTTCAGTGAGTTTTCATCAAAATACAGGAGTTCTGCATGAAGTGTTCATTTTGGCCTTCTCTCGCTGAGAAAACGCTATTTGTGACCTGCGACACAGAACAGCCATAACTTTTGTTCAAAGTGAGTTTTCAGTCAAGTTTCAACCTGAAAGCATAGAAAGATGCATAAACTTGAAGTTACAGCTTGATTTCAGTGAGTTTTACTCAAACTACAGGAGTTCTGCATGAAGTGTTCATTTTGGCCTTCTCTCGCTGAGAAAACACTATTTGTGACCTGTGATACAAAAATGCCATAACTTTTGTTCAAATTGAGTTTTCAGTCAAGTTTCAACCTGAAAGCATAGAAAGATGCATAAACTTGAAGTTACAGCTTGATTTCAGTGAGTTTTCATCAAAATACAGGAGTTCTGCATGAAGTGTTCATTTTGGCCTTCTCTCGCTGAGAAAACGCTATTTGTGACCTGCGACACAGAACAGCCATAACTTTTGTTCAAAGTGAGTTTTCAGTCAAGTTTCAACCTGAAAGCATAGAAAGATGCATAAACTTGAAGTTACAGCTTGATTTCAGTGAGTTTTCATCAAAGTACAGGAGTTCTGCATGAAGTGTTCATTTTGGCCTTCTCTCGCTGAGAAAACACTATTTGTGACCTGTGATACAAAAATGCCATAACTTTTGTTCAAAATGAGTTTTCAGTCAAGTTTCAACCTGAAAGCATAGAAAGATGCATAAACTTGAAGTTACAGCTTGATTTCAGGGAGTTTTCATCAAAATACAGGAGTTCTGCATGAAGTGTTCATTTTGGCCTTCTCTCGATGAGAAAACGCTATTAGTGACCTGCGACACAGAACAGCCATAACTTTTGTTCAAAGTGAGTTTTCAGTCAAGTTTCAACCTGAAAGCATAGAATGATGCATAAACTTGAAGTTACAGCTTGATTTCAGTGAGTTTTCATCAAAATACAGGAGTTCTGCATGTAGTGTTCATTTTGGCCTTCTCTCGCTGAGAAAACGCTATTTGTGACCTGCGACACAGAACAGCCATAACTTTTGTTCAAAGTGAGTTTTCAGTCAAGTTTCAACCTGAAAGCATAGAAAGATGCATAAACTTGAAGTTACAGCTTGATTTCAGTGAGTTTTCATCAAAATACAGGAGTTCTGCATGAAGTGTTCATTTTGGCCTTCTCTCGCTGAGAAAACACTATTTGTGACCTGTGATACAAAAATGCCACAACTTTTGTTCAAAGTGAGTTTTCAGTCAAGTTTCAACCTGAAAGCATAGAAAGATGCATAAACTTGAAGTTACAGCTTGATTTCAGTGAGTTTTCATCAAAATACAGGAGTTCTGCATGAAGTGTTCATTTTGGCCTTCTCTCGCTGAGAAAACACTATTTGTGACCTGTGATACAAAAATGCCATAACTTTTGTTCAAAGTGAGTTTTCAGTCAAGTTTCAACCTGAAAGCATAGAAAGATGCATAAACTTGAAGTTACAGCTTGATTTCAGTGAGTTTTCATCAAAATACAGGAGTTCTGCATGAAGTGTTCATTTTGGCCTTCTCTCGCTGAGAAAACACTATTTGTGACCTGTGATACAAAAATGCCATAACTTTTGTTCAAAGTGAGTTTTCAGTCAAGTTTCAACCTGAAAGCATAGAAAGATGCATAAACTTGAAGTTACAGCTTGATTTCAGTGAGTTTTCATCAAAATACAGGAGTTCTGCATGAAGTGTTCATTTTGGCCTTCTCTCGCTGAGAAAACGCTATTTGTGACCTGTGATACAAAAATGCCATAACTTTTGTTCAAAATGAGTTTTCAGTCAAGTTTCAACCTGAAAGCATAGAAAGATGCATGAACTTGAAGTTACAGCTTGATTTCAGTGAGTTTTCATCAAAATACAGGAGTTCTGCATGAAGTGTTCATTTTGGCCTTCTCTCGCTGAGAAAACACTATTTGTGACCTGCGACACAGAACAGCCATAACTTTTGTTCAAAGTGAGTTTTCAGTCAAGTTTCAACCTGAAAGCATAGAAAGATGCATAAACTTGAAGTTACAGCTTCATTTCAGTGAGTTTTCATCAAAATACAGGAGTTCTGCATGAAGTGTTCATTTTGGCCTTCTCTCGCTGAGAAAACACTATTTGTGACCTGTGATACAAAAATGCCGTAACTTTTGTTCAAAGTGAGTTTTCAGTCAAGTTTCAACCTGAAAGCATAGAAAGATGCATAAACTTGAAGTTACAGCTTGATTTCAGTGAGTTTTCATCAAAATACAGGAGTTCTGCATGAAGTGTTCATTTTGGCCTTCTCTCGCTGAGAAAACACTATTTGTGACCTGTGATACAAAAATGCCATAACTTTTGTTCAAAGTGAGTTTTCAGTCAAGTTTCAACCTGAAAGCATAGAAAGATACATAAACTTGAAGTTACAGCTTGATTTCAGTGAGTTTTCATCAAAATACAGGAGTTCTGCATGAAGTGTTCATTTTGGCCTTCTCTCGCTGAGAAAACACTATTTGTGACCTGTGATACAAAAATGCCATAACTTTTGTTCAAAGTGAGTTTTCAGTCAAGTTTCAACCTGAAAGCATAGAAAGATGCATAAACTTGAAGTTACAGCTTGATTTCAGTGAGTTTTCATCAAAATTCAGGAGTTCTGCATGAAGTGTTCATTTGGGCCTTCTCTCGCTGAGAAAACAATATTTGTGACCTGTGATACAAAAATGCCATAACTTTTGTTCAAAGTGAGTTTTCAGTCAAGTTTCAACCTGAAAGCATAGAAAGATGCATAAACTTGAAGTTACAGCTTGATTTCAGTGAGTTTTCATCAAAATACAGGAGTTCTGCATGAAGTGTTCATTTTGGCCTTCTCTCGCTGAGAAAACACTATTTGTGACCTGTGATACAAAAATGCCATAACTTTTCTTCAAAGTGAGTTTTCAGTCAAGTTTCAACCTGAAAGCATAGAAAGATGCATAAACTTGAAGTTACAGCTTGATTTCAGTGAGTTTTCATCAAAATACAGGAGTTCTGCATGAAGTGTTCATTTTGGCCTTCTCTCGCTGAGAAAACACTATTTGTGACCTGTGATACAAAAATGCCATAACTTTTGTTCAAAGTGAGTTTTCAGTCAAGTTTCAACCTGAAAGCATAGAAAGATGCATAAACTTGAAGTTACAGCTTGATTTCAGTGAGTTTTCATCAAAATACAGGAGTTCTGCATGAAGTGTTCATTTTGGCCTTCTCTCGCTGAGAAAACACTATTTGTGACCTGTGATACAAAAATGCCATAACTTTTGTTCAAAGTGAGTTTTCAGTCAAGTTTCAACCTGATAGCATGGAAAGACGCATAAATTTGACGTTACAGGTGGATTTCATGCAGTTTTCCTCAAAATAAAGGAGTTATGCATGAAGTGTTCATTTTGGCCTTCTCTCGCTGAGAAAACACTATTTGTGACCTGTGATACAAAACAGCCATAACTTTTGTTCAAAGTGAGTTTTCAATCAAGTTTCAACCTGAAAGCATAGAAAGATGCATAAACTTGAAGTTACAGGTGGATTTCAGGCAGTTTTCCTCAAAATACAGGAGTTCTGCATGAAGTGTTCATTTTGGCCTTGTCTCGCTGAGAAAACGCTATTTGTGACCTGCGACACAGAACAGCCATAACTTTTGTTCAACGTGACTTTTCAGTCAAGTTTCAACCTCAAAGAATAGAAAGACGCATAAAAGAGAAGTTACAGGTGGATTTCATGCAGTTTTTTTCAAAATACAGGAGTAATGCATGAAGTTTTCATTTTGGCCTTCTCTCGCTGCGAAAACACTATTTGTGACCTTTGATATAAAACAGCCATAACCTTTGTTCAACGTGAGTTTTCCGACAAGTTTCAACCTGGATACAATGAAAATTAAATTACCTTGACATGACACGTGGATTTCAGTCAGTTTTCCTCTAAAGAAGAGAGTTCAGCAAGAAGTGTTCACTCCAGAGGACTCTCGCTGGTAAAAGGCATTGTGTGACCTGTGATCACAAATGCTGGAACTCTTGATCACACTGACCTTTCAGTGAACTTCAAATCTGAAAACACAGAATGATGAAAACTTTTGAAGTAACAGGTGGTTTTAAGCCAGCTTTGGTCAAACTGATGGAGTTCTGCATGGAATGTTTAAAATGTCTTCTTTTGTTTTGAAAACAGTCTTCGTGAACCGTGATCATCAAAGACGTAATTTTTTTTCAAAATGTCTTCGAAGTGAAAGTTAAACCTGAAAGCATAGAAAGATGCATAAACTTGAAGTTGCAGGTGGATTTCAGTGAGTTTTCCTCAAAATACAGGAGTTATGCATGAACTGTTCATTTTGGCCTACTCTCGCTGAGAAAACACTATTTGTGACCTGTGATACAAAAATGCCATAACTTTTGTTCAAAGTGAGTTTTCAGTCAAGTTTCAACCTGAAAGCATAGAAAGATACATAAACTTGAAGTTACAGCTTGATTTCAGTGAGTTTTCATCAAAATACAGGAGTTCTGCATGAAGTGTTCATTTTGGCCTTCTCTCGCTGAGAAAACACTATTTGTGACCTGTGATACAAAAATGCCATAACTTTTGTTCAAAGTGAGTTTTCAGTCAAGTTTCAACCTGAAAGCATAGAAAGATGCATAAACTTGAAGTTACAGCTTGATTTCAGTGAGTTTTCATCAAAATACAGGAGTTCTGCATGAAGTGTTCATTTTGGCCTTCTCTCGCTGAGAAAACGCTATTTGTGACCTGTGATACAAAAATGCCATAACTTTTGTTCAAAATGAGTTTTCAGTCAAGTTTCAACCTGAAAGCATAGAAAGATGCATGAACTTGAAGTTACAGCTTGATTTCAGTGAGTTTTCATCAAAATACAGGAGTTCTGCATGAAGTGTTCATTTTGGCCTTCTCTCGCTGAGAAAACACTATTTGTGACCTGCGACACAGAACAGCCATAACTTTTGTTCAAAGTGAGTTTTCAGTCAAGTTTCAACCTGAAAGCATAGAAAGATGCATAAACTTGAAGTTACAGCTTCATTTCAGTGAGTTTTCATCAAAATACAGGAGTTCTGCATGAAGATTTCATTTTGGCCTTCTCTCGCTGAGAAAACACTATTTGTGACCTGTGATACAAAAATGCCGTAACTTTTGTTCAAAGTGAGTTTTCAGTCAAGTTTCAACCTGAAAGCATAGAAAGATGCATAAACTTTAAGTTACAGCTTGATTTCAGTGAGTTTTCATCAAAATACAGGAGTTCTGCATGAAGTGTTCATTTTGGCCTTCTCTCGCTGAGAAAACACTATTTGTGACCTGTGATACAAAAATGCCATAACTTTTGTTCAAAGTGAGTTTTCAGTCAAGTTTCAACCTGAAAGCATAGAAAGATACATAAACTTGAAGTTACAGCTTGATTTCAGTGAGTTTTCATCAAAATACAGGAGTTCTGCATGAAGTGTTCATTTTGGCCTTCTCTCGCTGAGAAAACACTATTTGTGACCTGTGATACAAAAATGCCATAACTTTTGTTCAAAGTGAGTTTTCAGTCAAGTTTCAACCTGAAAGCATAGAAAGATGCATAAACTTGAAGTTACAGCTTGATTTCAGTGAGTTTTCATCAAAATTCAGGAGTTCTGCATGAAGTGTTCATTTGGGCCTTCTCTCGCTGAGAAAACAATATTTGTGACCTGTGATACAAAAATGCCATAACTTTTGTTCAAAGTGAGTTTTCAGTCAAGTTTCAACCTGAAAGCATAGAAAGATGCATAAACTTGAAGTTACAGCTTGATTTCAGTGAGTTTTCATCAAAATACAGGAGTTCTGCATGAAGTGTTCATTTTGGCCTTCTCTCGCTGAGAAAACACTATTTGTGACCTGTGATACAAAAATGCCATAACTTTTGTTCAAAGTGAGTTTTCAGTCAAGTTTCAACCTGAAAGCATAGAAAGATGCATAAACTTGAAGTTACAGCTTGATTTCAGTGAGTTTTCATCAAAATACAGGAGTTCTGCATGAAGTGTTCATTTTGGCCTTCTCTCGCTGAGAAAACGCTATTTGTGACCTGCGACACAGAACAGCCATAACTTTTGTTCAAAGTGAGTTTTCAGTCAAGTTTCAACCTGAAAGCATAGAAAGATGCATAAACTTGAAGTTACAGCTTGATTTCAGTGAGTTTTCATCAAAATACAGGAGTTCTGCATGAAGTGTTCATTTTGGCCTTCTCTCGCTGAGAAAACACTATTTGTGACCTGTGATACAAAAATGCCATGACTTTTGTTCAAAGTGAGTTTTCAGTCAAGTTTCAACCTGAAAGCATAGAAAGATGCATAAACTTGAAGTTACAGCTTGATTTCAGTGAGTTTTCATCAAAATACAGGAGTTCTGCATGAAGTGTTCATTTTGGCCTTCTCTCGCTGAGAAAACGCTATTTGTGACCTGTGACACAGAACAGACTTAACTTTTGTTCAAAGTGAGTTTTCAGTCAAGTTTCAACCTGAAAGCATAGAAAGATGCATAAACTTGAAGTTGCAGGTGGATTTCAGTGAGTTTTCCTCAAAATACAGGAGTTATGCATGAAGTGTTCATTTTGGCCTACTCTCGCTGAAAAAACACTATTTGTGACCTGTGATACAAAAATGCCATAACTTTTGTTCAAAGTGAGTTTTCAGTCAAGTTTCAACCTGAAAGCATAGAAAGATGCATTGTCTTTAAGTTAGAGGTGGATTTAACTCAGTTTTCCTGAAAATACAGGAGTTATGCATGAAGTGTTCATTTTGGCCTTCTCTCGCTGAGAAAACACTATTTTGGAACTGTGACACAAAAAAACCATAACTTTTGTTCAAAGTGAGTTTTCAGTCAAGTTTCAACCGGAAAGCAGAGAAAGATGCATGGACTTTAAGTTACAGGTGAATTTCACTCAGTTTTCCTCAAAATACAGGTGTTATGCATGAAGTATTCATTTTGGCCTTCATTCGCAGAGAAAACACTATTTTGAATCTGTGATACAAAACAGACATAACTTTTGTTCAAAGTGAGTTTTCAGTCAAGTTTCAACCTGAAAGCATAGAAAGATGCATGAACTTGAAGTTACAGCTTGATTTCAGTGAGTTTTCATCAAAATAAAGGAGTTCTGCATGAAGTGTTCATTTTGGCCTTCTCTCGCTGAGAAAACACTATTTGTGACCTGTGATACAAAAATGCCACAACTTTTGTTCAAAGTGAGTTTTCAGTCAAGTTTCAACCTGAAAGCATAGAAAGATGCATAAATTTGAAGTTACAGCTTGATTTCAGTGAGTTTTCATCAAAATACAGGAGTTCTGCATGAAGTGTTCATTTTGGCCTTCTCTCACTGAGAAAACACTATTTGTGACCTGTGATACAAAAATGCCATAACTTTTGTTCAAAGTGAGTTTTCAGTCAAGTTTCAACCTGAAAGCATAGAAAGATGCATAAACTTGAAGTTACAGCTTGATTTCAGTGAGTTTTCATCAAACTACAGGAGTTCTGCATGAAGTGTTCATTTTGGCCTTCTCTCGCTGAGAAAACACTATTTGTGACCTGTGATACAAAAATGCCATAACTTTTGTTCAAAGTGAGTTTTCAGTCAAGTTTCAACCTGAAAGCATAGAAAGATGCATAAACTTGAAGTTACAGCTTGATTTCAGTGAGTTTTCATCAAAATACAGGAGTTCTGCATGAAGTGTTCATTTTGGCCTTCTCTCGCTGAGAAAACGCTATTTGTGACCTGTGATACAAAAATGCCATAACTTTTGTTCAAAGTGAGTTTTCAGTCAAGTTTCAACCTGAAAGCATAGAAAGATGCATAAACTTGAAGTTACAGCTTGATTTCAGTGAGTTTTCATCAAAATACAGGAGTTCTGCATGAAGTGTTCATTTTGGCCTTCTCTCGCTGAGAAAACACTATTTGTGACCTGTGATACAAAAATGCCATAACTTTTGTTCAAAGTGAGTTTTCAGTCAAGTTTCAACCTGAAAGCATAGAAAGATGCATAAACTTGAAGTTACAGCTTGATTTCAATGAGTTTTCATCAAAATACAGGAGTTCTGCATGAAGTGTTCATTTTGGCCTTCTCTCGCTGAGAAAACACTATTTGTGACCTGTGATACAAAAATGCCATAACTTTTGTTCAAAGTGAGTTTTAAGTCAAGTTTCAACCTGAAAGCATAGAAAGATGCATTAACTTGAAGTTACAGCTTGATTTCAGTGAGTTTTCATCAAAAGACAGGAGTTCTGGATGAAGTGTTCTTTTTGGCCTTCTCTCGCTGAGAAAACGCTATTTGTGACCTGTGATGCAAAAATGCCATAACTTTTGTTCAAAGTGAGTTTTCAGTCAAGTTTCAACCTGAAAGCAAAGAAAGATGCATAAACTTGAAGTTACAGCTTGATTTCAGTGAGTTTTCATCAAAATACAGGAGTTCTGCATGAAGTGTTCATTTTGGCCTTCTCTCGCTGAGAAAACACTATTTGTGACCTGCGACACAGAACAGCCATAACTTTTGTTCAAAGTGAGTTTTCAGTGAAGTTACAACCTGAAAGCATAGAAAGATGCATAAACTTGAAGTTACAGCTTGATTTCAGTGAATTTTCATCAAAATACAGGAGTTCTGCATGAAGTGTTCATTTTGGCCTTCTCTCGCTGAGAAAACACTATTTGTGACCTGTGATACAAAAATGCCATAACTTTTGTTCAAAGTGAGTTTTCAGTCAAGTTTCAACCTGAAAGCATAGAAAGATGCATAAACTTGAAGTTACAGCTTGATTTCAGTGAGTTTTCATCAAAATACAGGAGTTCTGCATGAAGTGTTCATTTTGGCCTTCTCTCGCTGAGAAAACGCTATTTGTGACCTGCGACACAGAACAGCCATAACTTTTGTTCAAAGTGAGTTTTCAGTCAAGTTTCAACCTGAAAGCATAGAAAGATGCATAAACTTGAAGTTACAGCTTGATCTCAGTGAGTTTTCTTCAAAATACAGGAGTTCTGCATGAAGTGTTCATTTTGGCCTTCTCTCGCTGAGAAAACGCTATTTGTGACCTGTGATACAAAAATGCCATAACTTTTGTTCAAAGTGAGTTTTAAGTCAAGTTACAACCTGAAAGCATAGAAAGATGCATAAACTTGAAGTTACAGCTTGATTTCAGTGAGTTTTCATCAAAATACAGGAGTACTGCATGAAGTGTTCTTTTTGGCCTTCTCTCGCTGAGAAAACACTATTTGTGACCTGTTACACAAAAATGCCATAACTTTTGTTCAAAGTGAGTTTTCAGTCAAGTTTCAACCTGAAAGCATAGAAAGATGCATAAACTTGAAGTTACAGCTTGATTTCAGTGAGTTTTCATCAAAATACAGGAGTTCTGCATGAAGTGTTCATTTTGGCCTTCTCTCGCTGAGAAAACACTATTTGTGACCTGTGATACAAAAATGCCATAACTTTTGTTCAAAGTGAGTTTTCAGTCAAGTTTCAACCTGAAAGCATAGAAAGATGCATAAACTTGAAGTTACAGCTTGATTTCAGTGAGTTTTCATCAAAATACAGGAGTTCTGCATGAAGTGTTCTTTTTGGCCTTCTCTCGCTGAGAAAACACTATTTGTGACCTGTGATACAAAAATGCCATAACTTTTTTTCAAAGTGAGTTTTCAGTCAAGTTTCAACCTGAAAGCATAGAAAGATGCATAACCTTGAAGTTACAGCTTGATTTCAGTGAGTTTTCATCAAATAAAGGAGTTCTGCATGAAGTGTTCATTTTGGCCTTCTCTCGCTGAGAAAACACTATTTGTGACCTGTGATACAAAAATGCCATAACTTTTGTTCAAAGTGAGTTTTCAGTCAAGTTTCAACCTGAAAGCATAGAAAGATGCATAAACTTGAAGTTACAGCTTGATTTCAGTGAGTTTTCATCAAAATACAGGAGTTCTGCATGAAGTGTTCATTTTGGCCTTCTCTCGCTGAGAAAACACTATTTGTGACCTGTGATACAAAAATGCCACAACTTTTGTTCAAAGTGAGTTTTCAGTCAAGTTTCAACCTGAAAGCATAGAAAGATGCATAAACTTGAAGTTACAGCTTGATTTCAGTGAGTTTTCATCAAAATACAGGAGTTCTGCATGAAGTGTTCATTTTGGCCTTCTCTCGCTGAGAAAACACTATTTGTGACCTGTGATACAAAAATGCCATAACTTTTGTTCAAAATTAGTTTTCAGTCAAGTTTCAACCTGAAAGCATAGAAAGATGCATAAACTTGAAGTTACAGCTTGATTTCAGTGAGTTTTCATCAAAATACAGGAGTTCTGCATGAAGTGTTCATTTTGGCCTTCTCTCGCTGAGAAAACACTATTTGTGACCTGTGATACAAAAATGCCATAACTTTTGTTCAAAGTGAGTTTTCAGTCAAGTTTCAACCTGAAAGCATAGAAAGATGCATAAACTTGAAGTTACAGCTTGATTTCAGTGAGTTTTCATCAAAATACAGGAGTTCTGCATGAAGTGTTCATTTTGGCCTTCTCTCGCTGAGAAAACGCTATTTGTGACCTGTGATACAAAAATGCCATAACTTTTGTTCAAAGTGAGTTTTCAGTCAAGTTTCAACCTGAAAGCATAGAAAGATGCATAAACTTGAAGTTACAGCTTGATTTCAGTGAGTTTTCATCAAAATACAGGAGTTCTGCATGAAGTGTTCATTTTGGCCTTCTCTCGCTGAGAAAACACTATTTGTGACCTGTGATACAAAAATGCCATAACTTTTGTTCAAAGTGAGTTTTCAGTCAAGTTTCAACCTGAAAGCATAGAAAGATGCATAAACTTGAAGTTACAGCTTGATTTCAATGAGTTTTCATCAAAATACAGGAGTTCTGCATGAAGTGTTCATTTTGGCCTTCTCTCGCTGAGAAAACACTATTTGTGACCTGTGATACAAAAATGCCATAACTTTTGTTCAAAGTGAGTTTTCAGTCAAGTTTCAACCTGAAAGCATAGAAAGATGCATAAACTTGAAGTTACAGCTTGATTTCAGTGAGTTTTCATCAAAATACAGGAGTTCTGCATGAAGTGTTCATTTTGGCCTTCTCTCGCTGAGAAAACGCTATTTGTGACCTGCGACACAGAACAGCCATAACTTTTGTTCAAAGTGAGTTTTCAGTCAAGTTTCAACCTGAAAGCATAGAAAGATGCATAAACTTGAAGTTACAGCTTGATTTCAGTGAGTTTTCATCAAAATACAGGAGTTCTGCATGAAGTGTTCATTTTGGCCTTCTCTCGCTGAGAAAACACTATTTGTGACCTGTGATACAAAAATGCCATGACTTTTGTTCAAAGTGAGTTTTCAGTCAAGTTTCAACCTGAAAGCATAGAAAGATGCATAAACTTGAAGTTACAGCTTGATTTCAGTGAGTTTTCATCAAAATACAGGAGTTCTGCATGAAGTGTTCATTTTGGCCTTCTCTCGCTGAGAAAACGCTATTTGTGACCTGTGACACAGAACAGACTTAACTTTTGTTCAAAGTGAGTTTTCAGTCAAGTTTCAACCTGAAAGCATAGAAAGATGCATAAACTTGAAGTTGCAGGTGGATTTCAGTGAGTTTTCCTCAAAATACAGGAGTTATGCATGAAGTGTTCATTTTGGCCTACTCTCGCTGAAAAAACACTATTTGTGACCTGTGATACAAAAATGCCATAACTTTTGTTCAAAGTGAGTTTTCAGTCAAGTTTCAACCTGAAAGCATAGAAAGATGCATTGTCTTTAAGTTAGAGGTGGATTTAACTCAGTTTTCCTGAAAATACAGGAGTTATGCATGAAGTGTTCATTTTGGCCTTCTCTCGCTGAGAAAACACTATTTTGGAACTGTGACACAAAAAAACCATAACTTTTGTTCAAAGTGAGTTTTCAGTCAAGTTTCAACCGGAAAGCAGAGAAAGATGCATGGACTTTAAGTTACAGGTGAATTTCACTCAGTTTTCCTCAAAATACAGGTGTTATGCATGAAGTATTCATTTTGGCCTTCATTCGCAGAGAAAACACTATTTTGAATCTGTGATACAAAACAGACATAACTTTTGTTCAAAGTGAGTTTTCAGTCAAGTTTCAACCTGAAAGCATAGAAAGATGCATGAACTTGAAGTTACAGCTTGATTTCAGTGAGTTTTCATCAAAATAAAGGAGTTCTGCATGAAGTGTTCATTTTGGCCTTCTCTCGCTGAGAAAACACTATTTGTGACCTGTGATACAAAAATGCCACAACTTTTGTTCAAAGTGAGTTTTCAGTCAAGTTTCAACCTGAAAGCATAGAAAGATGCATAAATTTGAAGTTACAGCTTGATTTCAGTGAGTTTTCATCAAAATACAGGAGTTCTGCATGAAGTGTTCATTTTGGCCTTCTCTCACTGAGAAAACACTATTTGTGACCTGTGATACAAAAATGCCATAACTTTTGTTCAAAGTGAGTTTTCAGTCAAGTTTCAACCTGAAAGCATAGAAAGATGCATAAACTTGAAGTTACAGCTTGATTTCAGTGAGTTTTCATCAAACTACAGGAGTTCTGCATGAAGTGTTCATTTTGGCCTTCTCTCGCTGAGAAAACACTATTTGTGACCTGTGATACAAAAATGCCATAACTTTTGTTCAAAGTGAGTTTTCAGTCAAGTTTCAACCTGAAAGCATAGAAAGATGCATAAACTTGAAGTTACAGCTTGATTTCAGTGAGTTTTCATCAAAATACAGGAGTTCTGCATGAAGTGTTCATTTTGGCCTTCTCTCGCTGAGAAAACGCTATTTGTGACCTGTGATACAAAAATGCCATAACTTTTGTTCAAAGTGAGTTTTCAGTCAAGTTTCAACCTGAAAGCATAGAAAGATGCATAAACTTGAAGTTACAGCTTGATTTCAGTGAGTTTTCATCAAAATACAGGAGTTCTGCATGAAGTGTTCATTTTGGCCTTCTCTCGCTGAGAAAACACTATTTGTGACCTGTGATACAAAAATGCCATAACTTTTGTTCAAAGTGAGTTTTCAGTCAAGTTTCAACCTGAAAGCATAGAAAGATGCATAAACTTGAAGTTACAGCTTGATTTCAATGAGTTTTCATCAAAATACAGGAGTTCTGCATGAAGTGTTCATTTTGGCCTTCTCTCGCTGAGAAAACACTATTTGTGACCTGTGATACAAAAATGCCATAACTTTTGTTCAAAGTGAGTTTTAAGTCAAGTTTCAACCTGAAAGCATAGAAAGATGCATTAACTTGAAGTTACAGCTTGATTTCAGTGAGTTTTCATCAAAAGACAGGAGTTCTGGATGAAGTGTTCTTTTTGGCCTTCTCTCGCTGAGAAAACGCTATTTGTGACCTGTGATGCAAAAATGCCATAACTTTTGTTCAAAGTGAGTTTTCAGTCAAGTTTCAACCTGAAAGCAAAGAAAGATGCATAAACTTGAAGTTACAGCTTGATTTCAGTGAGTTTTCATCAAAATACAGGAGTTCTGCATGAAGTGTTCATTTTGGCCTTCTCTCGCTGAGAAAACACTATTTGTGACCTGCGACACAGAACAGCCATAACTTTTGTTCAAAGTGAGTTTTCAGTGAAGTTACAACCTGAAAGCATAGAAAGATGCATAAACTTGAAGTTACAGCTTGATTTCAGTGAATTTTCATCAAAATACAGGAGTTCTGCATGAAGTGTTCATTTTGGCCTTCTCTCGCTGAGAAAACACTATTTGTGACCTGTGATACAAAAATGCCATAACTTTTGTTCAAAGTGAGTTTTCAGTCAAGTTTCAACCTGAAAGCATAGAAAGATGCATAAACTTGAAGTTACAGCTTGATTTCAGTGAGTTTTCATCAAAATACAGGAGTTCTGCATGAAGTGTTCATTTTGGCCTTCTCTCGCTGAGAAAACGCTATTTGTGACCTGCGACACAGAACAGCCATAACTTTTGTTCAAAGTGAGTTTTCAGTCAAGTTTCAACCTGAAAGCATAGAAAGATGCATAAACTTGAAGTTACAGCTTGATCTCAGTGAGTTTTCTTCAAAATACAGGAGTTCTGCATGAAGTGTTCATTTTGGCCTTCTCTCGCTGAGAAAACGCTATTTGTGACCTGTGATACAAAAATGCCATAACTTTTGTTCAAAGTGAGTTTTAAGTCAAGTTACAACCTGAAAGCATAGAAAGATGCATAAACTTGAAGTTACAGCTTGATTTCAGTGAGTTTTCATCAAAATACAGGAGTACTGCATGAAGTGTTCTTTTTGGCCTTCTCTCGCTGAGAAAACACTATTTGTGACCTGTTACACAAAAATGCCATAACTTTTGTTCAAAGTGAGTTTTCAGTCAAGTTTCAACCTGAAAGCATAGAAAGATGCATAAACTTGAAGTTACAGCTTGATTTCAGTGAGTTTTCATCAAAATACAGGAGTTCTGCATGAAGTGTTCATTTTGGCCTTCTCTCGCTGAGAAAACACTATTTGTGACCTGTGATACAAAAATGCCATAACTTTTGTTCAAAGTGAGTTTTCAGTCAAGTTTCAACCTGAAAGCATAGAAAGATGCATAAACTTGAAGTTACAGCTTGATTTCAGTGAGTTTTCATCAAAATACAGGAGTTCTGCATGAAGTGTTCTTTTTGGCCTTCTCTCGCTGAGAAAACACTATTTGTGACCTGTGATACAAAAATGCCATAACTTTTTTTCAAAGTGAGTTTTCAGTCAAGTTTCAACCTGAAAGCATAGAAAGATGCATAACCTTGAAGTTACAGCTTGATTTCAGTGAGTTTTCATCAAATAAAGGAGTTCTGCATGAAGTGTTCATTTTGGCCTTCTCTCGCTGAGAAAACACTATTTGTGACCTGTGATACAAAAATGCCATAACTTTTTTTCAAAGTGAGTTTTCAGTCAAGTTTCAACCTGAAAGGATAGAAAGATGCATAAACTTGAAGTTACAGCTTGATTTCAGTGAGTTTTCATCAAAATACAGGAGTTCTGCATGAAGTGTTCATTTTGGCCTTCTCTCGCTGAGAAAACACTATTTGTGACCTGTGATACAAAAATGCCATAACTTTTGTTCAAAGTGAGTTTTCAGTCAAGTTTCAACCTGAAAGCATAGAAAGTTGCATAAACTTGTAGTTACAGCTTGATTTCAGTGAGTTTTCATCAAAATACAGGAGTTCTGCATGAAGTGTTCATTTTGGCCTTCTCTCGCTGAGAAAACACTATTTGTGACCTGTGATACAAAAATGCCATAACTTTTTTTCAAAGTGAGTTTTCAGTCAAGTTTCAACCTGAAAGCATAGAAAGATGCATAAACCTCGAAGTTACAGCTTGATTTCAATGAGTTTTCATCAAAATACAGGAGTTCTGCATGAAGTGTTCATTTTGGCCTTCTCTCGCTGAGAAAACACTATTTGTGACCTGTGATACAAAAATGCAATAACTTTTGTTCAAAGTGAGTTTTCAGTCAAGTTTCAACCTGAAAGCATAGAAAGATGCATAAACTTGAAGTTACAGCTTGATTTCAGTGAGTTTTCATCAAAATACAGGAGTTATGCATGAAGTGTTCATTTTGGCCTTCTCTCCCTGAGAAAACACTATTTGTGACCTGTGATACAAAAATGCCATAACTTTTGTTCAAAGTGAGTTTTCAGTCAAGTTTCAACCTGAAAGCATAGAAAGATGCATAAACTTGAAGTTACAGCTTGATTTCAGTGAGTTTTCATCAAAATACAGGAGTTCTGCATGAAGTGTTCATTTTGGCCGACTCTCGCTGAGAAAACGCTATTTGTGACCTGTGATACAAAAATGCCATAAATTTTGTTCAAAGTGAGTTTTCAGTCAAGTTTCAACCTGAAAGCATAGAAAGATGCATAAACTTGAAGTTACAGCTTGATTTCAGTGAGTTTTCATCAAAATACAGGAGTTCTGCATGAAGTGTTCATTTTGGCCTTCTCTCGCTGAGAAAACACTATCTGTGACCTGCGACACAGAACAGCCATAACTTTTGTTCAAAGTGAGTTTTCAGTCACGTTTCAACCTGAAAGCATAGAAAGATGCATAAACTTGAAGTTACAGCTTGATTTCAGTGAGTTTTCATCAAAATACAGGAGTTCTGCATGAAGTGTTCTTTTTGGCCTTCTCTCGCTGAGAAAACACTATTTGTGACCTGTGATACAAAAATGCCATAACTTTTGTTCAAAGTGAGTTTTCAGTCAAGTTTCAACCTGAAAGCATAGAAAGATGCATAAACTTGAAGTTACAGCTTGATTTCAGTGAGTTTTCATCAAAATACAGGAGTTCTGCATGAAGTGTTCATTTTGGCCTTCTCTCGCTGAGAAAACACTATTTGTGACCTGTGATAAAAAAATGCCATAACTTTTCTTCAAAGTGAGTTTTCAGTCAAGTTTCAACCTGAAAGCATAGAAAGATGCATAAACTTGAAGTTACAGCTTGATTTCAGAGAGTTTTCATCAAAATACAGGAATTCTGCATGAAGTGTTCATTTTGGCCTTCTCTCGCTGAGAAAACACTATTTGTGACCTGTGATACAAAAATGCCATAACTTTTGTTCAAAGTGAGTTTTCAGTCAAGTTTCAACCTGAAAACATAGAAAGATGCATAAACTTGAAGTTACAGCTTGATTTCAGTGAGTTTTCATCAAAATACAGGAGTTCTGCATGAAGTGTTCATTTTGGCCTTCTTTCGCTAAGAAAACACTATTTGTGACCTGTGATACAAAAATGCCATAACTTTTGTTCAAAGTGAATTTTTAGTCAAGTTTCAACCTGAAAGCATAGAAAGTTGCATAAACTTGAAGTTACAGCTTGATTTCAGTGAGTTTTCATCAAAATACAGGAGTTCTGCGTGAAGTGTTCATTTTGGCCTTCTCTCCCTGAGAAAACACTATTTGTGACCTGTGATACAAAAATGCCATAACTTTTGTTCAAAGTGAGTTTTCTGTCAAGTTTCAACCCGAAAGCATAGAAAGATGCATAAACTTGAAGTTACAGCTTGATTTCAGTGAGTTTTCATCAAAATACAGGAGTTCTGCATGAAGTGTTCATTTTGGCCTTCTCTCGCTGAGAAAACGCTATTTGTGACCTGCGACACAGAACAGCCATAACTTTTGTTCAAAGTGAGTTTTCAGTCAAGTTTCAACCTGAAAGCATAGAAAGATGCATAAACTTGAAGTTACAGCTTGATTTCAGTGAGTTTTCATCAAAATACAGGAGTTCTGCATGAAGTGTTCATTTTGGCCTTCTCTCGCTGAGAAAACACTATTTGTGACCTGTGATAAAAAAATGCCATAACTTTTCTTCAAAGTGAGTTTTCAGTCAAGTTTCAACCTGAAAGCATAGAAAGATGCATAAACTTGAAGTTACAGCTTGATTTCAGAGAGTTTTCATCAAAATACAGGAGTTCTGCATGAAGTGTTCATTTTGGCCTTCTCTCGCTGAGAAAACACTATTTGTGACCTGTGATACAAAAATGCCATAACTTTTGTTCAAAGTGAGTTTTCAGTCAAGTTTCAACCTGAAAACATAGAAAGATGCATAAACTTGAAGTTACAGCTTGATTTCAGTGAGTTTTCATCAAAATACAGGAGTTCTGCATGAAGTGTTCATTTTGGCCTTCTTTCGCTAAGAAAACACTATTTGTGACCTGTGATACAAAAATGCCATAACTTTTGTTCAAAGTGAATTTTTAGTCAAGTTTCAACCTGAAAGCATAGAAAGTTGCATAAACTTGAAGTTACAGCTTGATTTCAGTGAGTTTTCATCAAAATACAGGAGTTCTGCGTGAAGTGTTCATTTTGGCCTTCTCTCCCTGAGAAAACACTATTTGTGACCTGTGATACAAAAATGCCATAACTTTTGTTCAAAGTGAGTTTTCTGTCAAGTTTCAACCCGAAAGCATAGAAAGATGCATAAACTTGAAGTTACAGCTTGATTTCAGTGAGTTTTCATCAAAATACAGGAGTTCTGCATGAAGTGTTCATTTTGGCCTTCTCTCGCTGAGAAAACGCTATTTGTGACCTGCGACACAGAACAGCCATAACTTTTGTTCAAAGTGAGTTTTCAGTCAAGTTACAACCTGAAAGCATAGAAAGATGCATAAACTTGAAGTTACAGCTTGATTTCAGTGAGTTTTCATCAAAATACAGGAGTTCTGCATGAGGTGTTCATTTTGGCCTTCTCTCGCTGAGAAAACACTATTTGTGACCTGTGATACAAAAATGCCATAACTTTTTTTCAAAGTGAGTTTTCAGTCAAGTTTCAACCTGAAAGCATAGAAAGATGCATAAACTTGAAGTTACAGCTTGATTTCAGTGAGTTTTCATCAAAATACAGGAGTTCTGCATGAAGTGTTCATTTTGGCCTTCTCTCGCTGAGAAAACAATATGTGTGACCTGCGACACAGAACAGCCATAACTTTTGTTCAAAGTGAGTTTTCAATCAAGTTTCAACCTGAAAGCATAGAAAGATGCATAAACTTGAAGGTACAGCTTGATTTCAGTGAGTTTTCATCAAAATACAGGAGTTCTGCATGAAGTGTTCATTTTGGCCTTCTCTCGCTGAGAAAACACTATTTGTGACCTGTGATACAAAAATGCCATAACTTTTGTTCAAAGTGAGTTTTCAGTCAAGTTTCAACCTGAAAGCATAGAAAGATGCATAAACTTGAAGTGACAGCTTGATTTCAGTGAGTTTTCATCAAAATACAGGAGTTCTGCATGAAGTGTTCATTTTGGCCTTCTCTCGCTGAGAAAACACTACTTGTGACCTGTGATACAAAAATGCCATAACTTTTGTTCAAAGTGAGTTTTCAGTCAAGTTTAAACCTGAAAGCATAGAAAGATGCATAAACTTGAAGTTAAAGCTTGATTTCAGTGAGTTTTCATCAAAATACAGGAGTTCTGCATGAAGTGTTCATTTTGGCCTTCTCTCGCTGAGAAAACACTATTTGTGACCTGTGATACAAAAATGCCATAACTTTTGTTCAAAGTGAGTTTTGAGTCAAGTTTCAACCTGAAAGCATAGAAAGTTGCATAAACTTGAAGTTACAGCTTGATTTCAGTGAGTTTTCATCAAAATACAGGAGTTCTGCGTGAAGTGTTCATTTTGGCCTTCTCTCCCTGAGAAAACACTATTTGTGACCTGTGATACAAAAATGCCATAACTTTTGTTCAAAGTGAATTTTCAGTCAAGTTTCAACCTGAAAGCATAGAAAGATGCATAAACTTGAAGTTACAGCTTGATTTCAGTGAGTTTTCATCAAAATACAGGAGTTCTGCATGAAGTATTCATTTTGGCCTTCTCTCCCTGAGAAAACACTATTTGTGACCTGTGATACAAAAATGCCATAACTTTTGTTCAAAGTGAGTTTTCAGTCAAGTTTCAACCTGAAAGCATAGAAAGATGCATAAACTTGAAGTTACAGCTTGATTTCAGTGAGTTTTCCTCAAAATACAGGAGTTCTGCATGAAGTGTTCATTTTGGCCTTCTCTCGCTGAGAAAACGCTATTTGTGACCTGCGACACAGAACAGCCATAACTTTTGTTCAAAGTGAGTTTTCAGTCAACTTTCAACCTGAAAGCATAGAAAGATGCATAAACTTGAAGTTACAGCTTGATTTCAGTGAGTTTTCATCAAAATACAGGAGATCTGCATGAAGTGTTCTTTTTGGCCTTCTCTCACTGAGAAAACACTATTTGTGACCTGTGATACAAAAATGCCATAACTTTTGTTCAAAGTGAGTTTTCAGTCAAGTTTCAACCTGAAAGCATAGAAAGATGCATAAACTTGAAGTTACAGCTTGATTTCAGTGAGTTTTCATCAAAATACAGGAGTTCTGCATGAAGTGTTCATTTTGGCCTTCTCTCGCTGAGAAAACACTATTTGTGACCTGTGATACAAAAATGCCATAACTTTTGTTCAAAGTGAGTTTTCAGTCAAGTTTCAACCTGAAAGCATAGAAAGATGCATAAACTTGAAGTTACAGCTTGATTTCAGTGAGTTTTCATCAAAATACAGGAGTTCTGCATGAAGTGTTCATTTTGGCCTTCTCTCGCTGAGAAAACACTGTTTGTGACCTGTGATACAAAAATGCCATAACTTTTGTTCAAAGTGAGTTTTCTGTCAAGTTTCAACCTGAAAGCATAGAAAGATGCATAAACTTGAAGTTACAGCTTGATTTCAGTGAGTTTTCATCAAAATACAGGAGTTATGCATGAAGTGTTCATTTTGGCCTTCTCTCGCTGAGAAAACACTATTTGTGACCTGTGATACAAAAATGCCATAACTTTTCTTCAAAGTGAGTTTCAAGTCAAGTTTCAACCTGAAAGCATAGAAAGATGCATAAATTTGAAGTTACAGCTTGATTTCAGTGAGTTTTCATCAAAATACAGGAGTTCTGCATGAAGTGTTCATTTTGGCCTTCTCTCGCTGAGAAAACGCTATTTGTGACCTGTGATAGAAAAATGCCATAACTTTTGTTCAAAGTGAGTTTTCAGTCAAGTTTCAACCTGAAAGCATAGAAAGATGCATAAACTTGAAGTTACAGCTTGATTTCAGTGAGTTTTCATCAAAATACAGGAGTTCTGCATGAAGTGTTCATTTTGGCCTTCTCTCGCTGAGAAAACGCTATTTGTGACCTGCGACACAGAAAAGCCATAATTTTTTTTCAAAGTGAGTTTTCAGTCAAGTTTCAACCTGAAAACATAGAAAGATGCATAAACTTGAAGTTACAGCTTGATTTCAGTGAGTTTTCATCAAAATACAGGAGTTCTGCATGAAGTGTTCTTTTTGGCCTTCTCTCGCTGAGAAAACACTATTTGTGACCTGTGTTACAAAAATGCCATAACTTTTCTTCAAAGTGAGTTTTAAGTCAAGTTTCAACCTGAAAGCATAGAAACATGCATAAACTTGAAGTTACAGCTTGATTTAAGTGAGTTTTCATCAAAATACAGGAGTTCTGCATGAAGTGTTCATTTGGGCCTTCTCTCGCTGAGAAAACACTATTTGTGACCTGCGACACAGAATGGCCATAACTTTTGTTAAAAGTGAGTTTTCAGTCAAGTTTCAACCTGAAAGCATAGAAAGATGCATAAACTTGAAGTTACAGCTTGATTTCAGTGAGTTTTCATCAAAATACAGGAGTTCTGCATGAAGTGTTCATTTGGGCCTTCTCTCGCTGAGAAAACACTATTTGTGACCTGTGATACAAAAATGCCATAACTTTTTTTCAAAGTGAGTTTTCAGTCAAGTTTCAACCTGAAAGCATAGAAAGTTGCATAAACTTGAAGTTACAGCTTGATTTCAGTGAGTTTTCATCAAATTACAGGAGTTCTGCATGAAGTGTTCATTTTGGCCTTCTCTCGCTGAGAAAACACTATTTGTGACCTGTGATACAAAAATGCCATAACTTTTGTTCAAAGTGTGTTTTCAGTCAAGTTTCAACCTGAAAGCATAGAAAGATGCATAAACTTGAAGTTACAGCTTGATTTCAGTGAGTTTTCATCAAAATACAGGAGTTCTGCATGAAGTGTTCATTTTGGCCTTCTCTCGCTGAGAAAACGCTATTTGTGACCTGCGACACAGAACAGCCATAACTTTTGTTCAAAGTGAGTTTTCAGTCAAGTTTCAACCTGAAAGCATAGAAAGATGCATAAACTTGAAGTTACAGCTTGATTTCAGTGAGTTTTCATCAAAATACAGGAGTTCTGCATGAAGTGTTCATTTTGGCCTTCTCTCGCTGAGAAAACACTATTTGTGACCTGCGACACAAAACAGCCATAACTTTTGTTCAAAGTGAGTTTTCAGTCAAGTTTCAACCTGAAAGCATAGAAAGATGCATAAACTTGAAGTTACAGCTTGATTTCAGTGAGTTTTCATCAAAATACAGGAGTTCTGCATGAAGTGTTCATTTTGGCCTTCTCTCGCCGAGAAAACACTATTTGTGACCTGTGATACAAAAATGCCATAACTTTTCTTCAGAGTGAGTTTTCAGTCAAGTTTCAACCTGAAAGCATAGAAAGATGCATAAACTTGAAGTTACAGCTTGATTTCAGTGAGTTTTCATCAAAATACAGGAGTTCTGCATGAAGTGTTCATTTTGGCCTTCTCTCGCAGAGAAAACACTATTTGTGACCTGTGATACAAAAATGCCATAACTTTTGTTCAAAGTGAGTTTTCTGTCAAGTTTCAACCTGAAAGCATAGAAAGATGCATAAACTTGAAGTTACAGCTTGATTTCAGTGAGTTTTCATCAAAATACAGGAGTTATGCATGAAGTGTTCATTTTGGCCTTCTCTCGCTGAGAAAACACTATTTGTGACCTGTGATACAAAAATGCCATAACTTTTCTTCAAAGTGAGTTTCAAGTCAAGTTTCAACCTGAAAGCATAGAAAGATGCATAAATTTGAAGTTACAGCTTGATTTCAGTGAGTTTTCATCAAAATACAGGAGTTCTGCATGAAGTGTTCATTTTGGCCTTCTCTCGCTGAGAAAACGCTATTTGTGACCTGTGATAGAAAAATGCCATAACTTTTGTTCAAAGTGAGTTTTCAGTCAAGTTTCAACCTGAAAGCATAGAAAGATGCATAAACTTGAAGTTACAGCTTGATTTCAGTGAGTTTTCATCAAAATACAGGAGTTCTGCATGAAGTGTTCATTTTGGCCTTCTCTCGCTGAGAAAACGCTATTTGTGACCTGCGACACAGAAAAGCCATAATTTTTTTTCAAAGTGAGTTTTCAGTCAAGTTTCAACCTGAAAACATAGAAAGATGCATAAACTTGAAGTTACAGCTTGATTTCAGTGAGTTTTCATCAAAATACAGGAGTTCTGCATGAAGTGTTCTTTTTGGCCTTCTCTCGCTGAGAAAACACTATTTGTGACCTGTGTTACAAAAATGCCATAACTTTTCTTCAAAGTGAGTTTTAAGTCAAGTTTCAACCTGAAAGCATAGAAACATGCATAAACTTGAAGTTACAGCTTGATTTAAGTGAGTTTTCATCAAAATACAGGAGTTCTGCATGAAGTGTTCATTTGGGCCTTCTCTCGCTGAGAAAACACTATTTGTGACCTGCGACACAGAATGGCCATAACTTTTGTTCAAAGTGAGTTTTCAGTCAAGTTTCAACCTGAAAGCATAGAAAGATGCATAAACTTGAAGTTACAGCTTGATTTCAGTGAGTTTTCATCAAAATACAGGAGTTCTGCATGAAGTGTTCATTTGGGCCTTCTCTCGCTGAGAAAACACTATTTGTGACCTGTGATACAAAAATGCCATAACTTTTGTTCAAAGTGAGTTTTCAGTCAAGTTTCAACCTGAAAGCATAGAAAGTTGCATAAACTTGAAGTTACAGCTTGATTTCAGTGAGTTTTCATCAAATTACAGGAGTTCTGCATGAAGTGTTCATTTTGGCCTTCTCTCGCTGAGAAAACACTATTTGTGACCTGTGATACAAAAATGCCATAACTTTTGTTCAAAGTGTGTTTTCAGTCAAGTTTCAACCTGAAAGCATAGAAAGATGCATAAACTTGAAGTTACAGCTTGATTTCAGTGAGTTTTCATCAAAATACAGGAGTTCTGCATGAAGTGTTCATTTTGGCCTTCTCTCGCTGAGAAAACGCTATTTGTGACCTGCGACACAGAACAGCCATAACTTTTGTTCAAAGTGAGTTTTCAGTCAAGTTTCAACCTGAAAGCATAGAAAGATGCATAAACTTGAAGTTACAGCTTGATTTCAGTGAGTTTTCATCAAAATACAGGAGTTCTGCATGAAGTGTTCATTTTGGCCTTCTCTCGCTGAGAAAACACTATTTGTGACCTGTGATACAAAAATGCCATAACTTTTGTTCAAAGTGTGTTTTCAGTCAAGTTTCAACCTGAAAGCATAGAAAGATGCATAAACTTGAAGTTACAGCTTGATTTCAGTGAGTTTTCATCAAAATACAGGAGTTCTGCATGAAGTGTTCATTTTGGCCTTCTCTCGCCGAGAAAACACTATTTGTGACCTGTGATACAAAAATGCCATAACTTTTCTTCAAAGTGAGTTTTCAGTCAAGTTTCAACCTGAAAGCATAGAAAGATGCATAAACTTGAAGTTACAGCTTGATTTCAGTGAGTTTTCATCAAAATACAGGAGTTCTGCATGAAGTGTTCATTTTGGCCTTCTCTCGCTGAGAAAACACTATTTGTGACCTGTGATACAAAAATGCCATAACTTTTGTTCAAAGTGAGTTTTCTGTCAAGTTTCAACCTGAAAGCATAGAAAGATGCATAAACTTGAAGTTACAGCTTGATTTGAGTGAGTTTTCATCAAAATACAGGAGTTATGCATGAAGTGTTCATTTTGGCCTTCTCTCGCTGAGAAAACACTATTTGTGACCTGTGATACAAAAATGCCATAACTTTTCTTCAAAGTGAGTTTCAAGTCAAGTTTCAACCTGAAAGCATAGAAAGATGCATAAATTTGAAGTTACAGCTTGATTTCAGTGAGTTTTCATCAAAATACAGGAGTTCTGCATGAAGTGTTCATTTTGGCCTTCTCTCGCTGAGAAAACGGTATTTGTGACCTGTGATAGAAAAATGCCATAACTTTTGTTCAAAGTGAGTTTTCAGTCAAGTTTCAACCTGAAAGCATAGAAAGATGCATAAACTTGAAGTTACAGCTTGATTTCAGTGAGTTTTCATCAAAATACAGGAGTTCTGCATGAAGTGTTCATTTTGGCCTTCTCTCGCTGAGAAAACGCTATTTGTGACCTGCGACACAGAAAAGCCATAATTTTTTTTCAAAGTGAGTTTTCAGTCAAGTTTCAACCTGAAAACATAGAAAGATGCATAAACTTGAAGTTACAGCTTGATTTCAGTGAGTTTTCATCAAAATACAGGAGTTCTGCATGAAGTGTTCTTTTTGGCCTTCTCTCGCTGAGAAAACACTATTTGTGACCTGTGTTACAAAAATGCCATAACTTTTCTTCAAAGTGAGTTTTAAGTCAAGTTTCAACCTGAAAGCATAGAAACATGCATAAACTTGAAGTTACAGCTTGATTTAAGTGAGTTTTCATCAAAATACAGGAGTTCTGCATGAAGTGTTCATTTGGGCCTTCTCTCGCTGAGAAAACACTATTTGTGACCTGCGACACAGAATGGCCATAACTTTTGTTAAAAGTGAGTTTTCAGTCAAGTTTCAACCTGAAAGCATAGAAAGATGCATAAACTTGAAGTTACAGCTTGATTTCAGTGAGTTTTCATCAAAATACAGGAGTTCTGCATGAAGTGTTCTTTTTGGCCTTCTCTCGCTGAGAAAACACTATTTGTGACCTGTGTTACAAAAATGCCATAACTTTTCTTCAAAGTGAGTTTTAAGTCAAGTTTCAACCTGAAAGCATAGAAACATGCATAAACTTGAAGTTACAGCTTGATTTAAGTGAGTTTTCATCAAAATACAGGAGTTCTGCATGAAGTGTTCATTTGGGCCTTCTCTCGCTGAGAAAACACTATTTGTGACCTGCGACACAGAATGGCCATAACTTTTGTTAAAAGTGAGTTTTCAGTCAAGTTTCAACCTGAAAGCATAGAAAGATGCATAAACTTGAAGTTACAGCTTGATTTCAGTGAGTTTTCATCAAAATACAGGAGTTCTGCATGAAGTGTTCATTTGGGCCTTCTCTCGCTGAGAAAACACTATTTGTGACCTGTGATACAAAAATGCCATAACTTTTGTTCAAAGTGAGTTTTCAGTCAAGTTTCAACCTGAAAGCATAGAAAGTTGCATAAACTTGAAGTTACAGCTTGATTTCAGTGAGTTTTCATCAAATTACAGGAGTTCTGCATGAAGTGTTCATTTTGGCCTTCTCTCGCTGAGAAAACACTATTTGTGACCTGTGATACAAAAATGCCATAACTTTTGTTCAAAGTGTGTTTTCAGTCAAGTTTCAACCTGAAAGCATAGAAAGATGCATAAACTTGAAGTTACAGCTTGATTTCAGTGAGTTTTCATCAAAATACAGGAGTTCTGCATGAAGTGTTCATTTTGGCCTTCTCTCGCTGAGAAAACGCTATTTGTGACCTGCGACACAGAACAGCCATAACTTTTGTTCAAAGTGAGTTTTCAGTCAAGTTTCAACCTGAAAGCATAGAAAGATGCATAAACTTGAAGTTACAGCTTGATTTCAGTGAGTTTTCATCAAAATACAGGAGTTCTGCATGAAGTGTTCATTTTGGCCTTCTCTCGCTGAGAAAACACTATTTGTGACCTGTGATACAAAAATGCCATAACTTTTGTTCAAAGTGAGTTTTCAGTCAAGTTTCAACCTGAAAGCATAGAAAGATGCATAAACTTGAAGTTACAGCTTGATTTCAGTGAGTTTTCATCAAAATACAGGAGTTCTGCATGAAGTGTTCATTTTGGCCTTCTCTCGCCGAGAAAACACTATTTGTGACCTGTGATACAAAAATGCCATAACTTTTCTTCAAAGTGAGTTTTCAGTCAAGTTTCAACCTGAAAGCATAGAAAGATGCATAAACTTGAAGTTACAGCTTGATTTCAGTGAGTTTTCATCAAAATACAGGAGTTCTGCATGAAGTGTTCATTTTGGCCTTCTCTCGCTGAGAAAACACTATTTGTGACCTGTGATACAAAAATGCCATAACTTTTGTTCAAAGTGAGTTTTCTGTCAAGTTTCAACCTGAAAGCATAGAAAGATGCATAAACTTGAAGTTACAGCTTGATTTGAGTGAGTTTTCATCAAAATACAGGAGTTATGCATGAAGTGTTCATTTTGGCCTTCTCTCGCTGAGAAAACACTATTTGTGACCTGTGATAGAAAAATGCCATAACTTTTGTTCAAAGTGAGTTTTCAGTCAAGTTTCAACCTGAAAGCATAGAAAGATGCATAAACTTGAAGTTACAGCTTGATTTCAGTGAGTTTTCATCAAAATACAGGAGTTCTGCATGAAGTGTTCATTTTGGCCTTCTCTCGCTGAGAAAACGCTATTTGTGACCTGCGACACAGAAAAGCCATAATTTTTTTTCAAAGTGAGTTTTCAGTCAAGTTTCAACCTGAAAACATAGAAAGATGCATAAACTTGAAGTTACAGCTTGATTTCAGTGAGTTTTCATCAAAATACAGGAGTTCTGCATGAAGTGTTCTTTTTGGCCTTCTCTCGCTGAGAAAACACTATTTGTGACCTGTGTTACAAAAATGCCATAACTTTTCTTCAAAGTGAGTTTTAAGTCAAGTTTCAACCTGAAAGCATAGAAACATGCATAAACTTGAAGTTACAGCTTGATTTAAGTGAGTTTTCATCAAAATACAGGAGTTCTGCATGAAGTGTTCATTTGGGCCTTCTCTCGCTGAGAAAACACTATTTGTGACCTGCGACACAGAATGGCCATAACTTTTGTTAAAAGTGAGTTTTCAGTCAAGTTTCAACCTGAAAGCATAGAAAGATGCATAAACTTGAAGTTACAGCTTGATTTCAGTGAGTTTTCATCAAAATACAGGAGTTCTGCATGAAGTGTTCATTTGGGCCTTCTCTCGCTGAGAAAACACTATTTGTGACCTGTGATACAAAAATGCCATAACTTTTGTTCAAAGTGAGTTTTCAGTCAAGTTTCAACCTGAAAGCATAGAAAGTTGCATAAACTTGAAGTTACAGCTTGATTTCAGTGAGTTTTCATCAAATTACAGGAGTTCTGCATGAAGTGTTCATTTTGGCCTTCTCTCGCTGAGAAAACACTATTTGTGACCTGTGATACAAAAATGCCATAACTTTTGTTCAAAGTGTGTTTTCAGTCAAGTTTCAACCTGAAAGCATAGAAAGATGCATAAACTTGAAGTTACAGCTTGATTTCAGTGAGTTTTCATCAAAATACAGGAGTTCTGCATGAAGTGTTCATTTTGGCCTTCTCTCGCTGAGAAAACGCTATTTGTGACCTGCGACACAGAACAGCCATAACTTTTGTTCAAAGTGAGTTTTCAGTCAAGTTTCAACCTGAAAGCATAGAAAGATGCATAAACTTGAAGTTACAGCTTGATTTCAGTGAGTTTTCATCAAAATACAGGAGTTCTGCATGAAGTGTTCATTTTGGCCTTCTCTCGCTGAGAAAACACTATTTGTGACCTGTGATACAAAAATGCCATAACTTTTGTTCAAAGTGAGTTTTCAGTCAAGTTTCAACCTGAAAGCATAGAAAGATGCATAAACTTGAAGTTACAGCTTGATTTCAGTGAGTTTTCATCAAAATACAGGAGTTCTGCATGAAGTGTTCATTTTGGCCTTCTCTCGCTGAGAAAACACTATTTGTGACCTGTGATACAAAAATGCCATAACTTTTGTTCAAAGTGAGTTTTCAGTCAAGTTTCAACCTGAAAGCATAGAAAGATGCATAAACTTGAAGTTACAGCTTGATGTCAGTGAGTTTTCATCAAAATACAGGAGTTCTGCATGAAGTGTTCATTTTGGCCTTCTCTCGCTGAGAAAACACTATTTGTGACCTGTGATACAAAAATGCCATAACTTTTCTTCAAAGTGAGTTTCAAGTCAAGTTTCAACCTGAAAGCATAGAAAGATGCATAAATTTGAAGTTACAGCTTGATTTCAGTGAGTTTTCATCAAAATACAGGAGTTCTGCATGAAGTGTTCATTTTGGCCTTCTCTCGCTGAGAAAACACTATTTGTGACCTGTGATACAAAAATGCCATAACTTTTGTTCAAAGTGAGTTTTCAGTCAAGTTTCAACCTGAAAGCATAGAAAGATGCATAAACTTGAAGTTACAGCTTGATTTCAGTGAGTTTTCATCAAAATACAGGAGTTCTGCATGAAGTGTTCATTTTTGCCTTCTCTCGCTGAGAAAACACTATTTGTGACCTGTGATACAAAAATGCCATAACTTTTGTTCAAAGTGAGTTTTCAGTCAAGTTTCAACCTGAAAGCATAGAAAGATGCATAAACTTGAAGTTACAGCTTGATTTCAGTGAGTTTTCATCAAAATACAGGAGTTCTGCATGAAGTGTTCATTTTGGCCTTCTCTCGCTGAGAAAACGCTATTTGTGACCTGCGACACAGAAAAGCCATAACTTTTCTTCAAAGTGAGTTTTCAGTCAAGTTTCAACCTGAAAGCATAGAAAGATGCATAAACTTGAAGTTACAGCTTGATTTCAGTGAGTTTTCATCAAAATACAGGAGTTCTGCATGAAGTGTTCATTTTGGCCTTCTCTCGCTGAGAAAACACTATTTGTGACCTGTGATACAAAAATGCCATAACTTTTGTTCAAAGTGAGTTTTCAGTCAAGTTTCAACCTGAAAGCATAGAAAGATGCATAAACTTGAAGTTACAGCTTGATTTCAGTGAGTTTTCATCAAAATACAGGAGTTCTGCATGAAGTGTTCATTTTGGCCTTCTCTCGCTGAGAAACACTATTTGTGACCTGTGATACAAAAATGCCATAACTTTTGTTCAAAGTGAGTTTTCAGTCAAGTTACAACCTGAAAGCAAAGAAAGATGCATAAACTTGAAGTTACAGCTTGATTTCAGTGAGTTTTCATCAAAATACAGGAGTTCTGCATGAAGTGTTCATTTTGGCCTTCTCTCGCTGAGAAAACACTATTTGTGACCTGTGATACAAAAATGCCATAACTTTTGTTCAAAGTGAGTTTTCAGTCAAGTTTCAACCTGAAAGCATAGAAAGTTGCATAAACTTGAAGTTACAGCTTGATTTCAGTGAGTTTTCATCAAAATACAGGAGTTCTGCATGAAGTGTTCATTTTGGCCTGCTCTCGCTGAGAAAACGCTATTTGTGACCTGCGACACAGAACAGCCATAACTTTTGTTCAAAGTGAGTTTTCAGTCAAGTTTCAACCTGAAAGCATAGAAAGATGCATAAACTTGAAGTTACAGCTTGATTTCAGTGAGTTTTCATCAAAATACAGGAGTTCTGCATGAAGTGTTCATTTTGGCCTTTTCTCGCTGAGAAAACACTATTTGTGACCTGTGATACAAAAATGCCATAACTTTTGTTCAAAGTGAGTTTTCAGTCAAGTTTCAACCTGAAAGCATAGAAAGATGCATAAACTTGAAGTTACAGCTTGATTTCAGTGAGTTTTCATCAAAATACAGGAGTTCTGCATGAAGTGTTCATTTTGGCCTTCTCTCGCTGAGAAAACACTATTTGTGACCTGTGATACAAAAATGCCATAACTTTTGTTCAAAGTGAGTTTTCAGTCAAGTTTCAACCTGAAAGCATAGAAAGATGCATAAACTTGAAGTTACAGCTTGATTTCAGTGAGTTTTCATCAAAATACAGGAGTTCTGCATGAAGTGTTCATTTTGGCCTTCTCTCGCTGAGAAAACGCTATTTGTGACCTGCGACACAGAAAAGCCATAACTTTTCTTCAAAGTGAGTTTTCAGTCAAGTTTCAACCTGAAAGCATAGAAAGATGCATAAACTTGAAGTTACAGCTTGATTTCAGTGAGTTTTCATCAAAATACAGGAGTTCTGCATGAAGTGTTCATTTTGGCCTTCTCTCGCTGAGAAAACACTATTTGTGACCTGTGATACAAAAATGCCATAACTTTTGTTCAAAGTGAGTTTTCAGTCAAGTTTCAACCTGAAAGCATAGAAAGATGCATAAACTTGAAGTTACAGCTTGATTTCAGTGAGTTTTCATCAAAATACAGGAGTTCTGCATGAAGTGTTCATTTTGGCCTTCTCTCGCTGAGAAAACACTATTTGTGACCTGTGATACAAAAATGCCATAACTTTTGTTCAAAGTGAGTTTTCAGTCAAGTTTCAACCTGAAAGCATAGAAAGATGCATAAACTTGAAGTTACAGCTTGATTTCAGTGAGTTTTCATCAAAATACAGGAGTTCTGCATGAAGTGTTCATTTTGGCCTTCTCTCGCTGAGAAAACACTATTTGTGACCTGTGATACAAAAATACCATAACTTTTGTTCAAAGTGAGTTTTCAGTCAAGTTTCAACCTGAAAGCATAGAAAGATGCATAAACTTGAAGTTACAGCTTGATTTCAGTGAGTTTTCATCAAAATACAGGAGTTCTGCATGAAGTGTTCATTTTGGCCTTCTCTCGCTGAGAAAACACTATTTGTGACCTGTGATACAAAAATGCCATAACTTTTGTTCAAAGTGAGTTTTCAGTCAAGTTTCAACCTGAAAGCATAGAAAGATGCATAAACTTGAAGTTACAGCTTGATTTCAGTGAGTTTTCATCAAAATACAGGAGTTCTGCATGAAGTGTTCATTTTGGCCTTCTCTCGCTGAGAAACACTATTTGTGACCTGTGATACAAAAATGCCATAACTTTTGTTCAAAGTGAGTTTTCAGTCAAGTTACAACCTGAAAGCAAAGAAAGATGCATAAACTTGAAGTTACAGCTTGATTTCAGTGAGTTTTCATCAAAATACAGGAGTTCTGCATGAAGTGTTCATTTTGGCCTTCTCTCGCTGAGAAAACACTATTTGTGACCTGTGATACAAAAATGCCATAACTTTTGTTCAAAGTGAGTTTTCAGTCAAGTTTCAACCTGAAAGCATAGAAAGTTGCATAAACTTGAAGTTACAGCTTGATTTCAGTGAGTTTTCATCAAAATACAGGAGTTCTGCATGAAGTGTTCATTTTGGCCTTCTCTCGCTGAGAAAACGCTATTTGTGACCTGCGACACAGAACAGCCATAACTTTTGTTCAAAGTGAGTTTTCAGTCAAGTTTCAACCTGAAAGCATAGAATGATGCATAAACTTGAAGTTACAGCTTGATTTCAGTGAGTTTTCATCAAAATACAGGAGTTCTGCATGAAGTGTTCATTTTGGCCTTCTCTCGCTGAGAAAACACTATTTGTGACCTGTGATACAAAAATGCCATAACTTTTGTTCAAAGTGAGTTTTCAGTCAAGTTTCAACCTGAAAGCATAGAAAGATGCATAAACTTGAAGTTACAGCTTGATTTCAGTGAGTTTTCATCAAAATACAGGAGTTCTGCATGAAGTGTTCATTTTGGCCTTCTCTCGCTGAGAAAACACTATTTGTGACCTGTGATACAAAAATGCCATAACTTTTGTTCAAAGTGAGTTTTCAGTCAAGTTTCAACCTGAAAGCATAGAAAGATGCATAAACTTGAAGTTACAGCTTGATTTCAGTGAGTTTTCATCAAAATACAGGAGTTCTGCATGAAGTGTTCATTTTGGCCTTCTCTCGCTGAGAAAACACTATTTGTGACCTGTGATACAAAAATGCCATAACTTTTGTTCAAAGTGAGTTTTCAGTCAAGTTTCAACCTGAAAGCATAGAAAGATGCATAAACTTGAAGTTACAGCTTGATTTCAGTGAGTTTTCATCAAAATACAGGAGTTCTGCATGAAGTTTTCATTTTGGCCTTCTCTCGCTGAGAAAACACTATTTGTGACCTGTGATACAAAAATGCCATAACTTTTGTTCAAAGTGAGTTTTCAGTCAAGTTTCAACCTGAAAGTAAAGAAAGATGCATAAACTTGAAGTTACAGCTTGATTTCAGTGAGTTTTCATCAAAATACAGGAGTTCTGCATGAAGTGTTCATTTTGGCCTTCTCTCGCTGAGAAAACACTATTTGTGACCTGTGATACAAAAATGCCATAACTTTTGTTCAAAGTGAGTTTTCAGTCAAGTTTCAACCTGAAAGTAAAGAAAGATGCATAAACTTGAAGTTACAGCTTGATTTCAGTGAGTTTTCATCAAAATACAGGAGTTCTGCATGAAGTGTTCATTTTGGCCTTCTCTCGCTGAGAAAACACTATTTGTGACCTGTGATACAAAAATGCCATAACTTTTCTTCAAAGTGAGTTTTCAGTCAAGTTTCAACCTGAAAGCATAGAAAGATGCATAAACTTGAAGTTACAGCTTGATTTCAGTGAGTTTTCATCAAAATACAGGAGTTCTGCATGAAGTGTTCATTTTTGCCTTCTCTCGCTGAGAAAACACTATTTGTGACCTGTGATACAAAAATGCCATAACTTTTGTTCAAAGTGAGTTTTCAGTCAAGTTTCAACCTGAAAGCATAGAAAGATGCATAAACTTGAAGTTACAGCTTGATTTCAGTGAGTTTTCATCAAAATACAGGAGTTCTGCATGAAGTGTTCATTTTGGCCTTCTCTCGCTGAGAAAACACTATTTGTGACCTGTGATACAAAAATGCCATAACTTTTGTTCAAAGTGAGTTTTCAGTCAAGTTTCAACCTGAAAGCATAGAAAGATGCATAAACTTGAAGTTACAGCTTGATTTCAGTGAGTTTTCATCAAAATACAGGAGTTCTGCATGAAGTGTTCATTTTGGCCTTCTCTCGCTGAGAAAACACTATTTGTGACCTGTGATACAAAAATGCCATAACTTTTGTTCAAAGTGAGTTTTCAGTCAAGTTTCAACCTGAAAGTAAAGAAAGATGCATAAACTTGAAGTTACAGCTTGATTTCAGTGAGTTTTCATCAAAATACAGGAGTTCTGCATGAAGTGTTCATTTTGGCCTTCTCTCGCTGAGAAAACACTATTTGTGACCTGTGATACAAAAATGCCATAACTTTTGTTCAAAGTGAGTTTTCAGTCAAGTTTCAACCTGAAAGCATAGAAAGATGCATAAACTTGAAGTTACAGCTTGATTTCAGTGAGTTTTCATCAAAATACAGGAGTTCTGCATGAAGTGTTCATTTTGGCCTTCTCTCGCTGAGAAAACACTATTTGTGACCTGTGATACAAAAATGCCATAACTTTTCTTCAAAGTGAGTTTTCAGTCAAGTTTCAACCTGAAAGCATAGAAAGATGCATAAACTTGAAGTTACAGCTTGATTTCAGTGAGTTTTCATCAAAATACAGGAGTTCTGCATGAAGTGTTCATTTTTGCCTTCTCTCGCTGAGAAAACACTATTTGTGACCTGTGATACAAAAATGCCATAACTTTTGTTCAAAGTGAGTTTTCAGTCAAGTTTCAACCTGAAAGCATAGAAAGATGCATAAACTTGAAGTTACAGCTTGATTTCAGTGAGTTTTCATCAAAATACAGGAGTTCTGCATGAAGTGTTCTTTTTGGCCTTCTCTCGCTGAGAAAACACTATTTGTGACCTGTGATACAAAAATGCCATAACTTTTCTTCAAAGTGAGTTTTCAGTCAAGTTTCAACCTGAAAGCATAGAAAGATGCATAAACTTGAAGTTACAGCTTGATTTCAGTGAGTTTTCATCAAAATACAGGAGTTCTGCATGAAGTGTTCATTTTGGCCTTCTCTCGCTGAGAAAACACTATTTGTGACCTGTGATACAAAAATGCCATAACTTTTGTTCAAAGTGAGTTTTCAGTCAAGTTTCAACCTGAAAGCATAGAAAGATGCATAAACTTGAAGTTACAGCTTGATTTCAGTGAGTTTTCATCAAAATACAGGAGTTCTGCATGAAGTGTTCATTTTGGCCTTCTCTCGCTGAGAAAACACTATTTGTGACCTGTGATACAAAAAGGCCATAACTTTTCTTCAAAGTGAGTTTTCAGTCAAGTTTCAACCTGAAAGCATAGAAAGTTGCATAAACTTGAAGTTACAGCTTGATTTCAGTGAGTTTTCATCAAAATAAAGGAGTTCTGCATGAAGTGTTCATTTTGGCCTTCTCTCGCTGAGAAAACGCTATTTGTGACCTGCGACAAAGAATAGCCATAACTGTTGTTCAAAGTGAGTTTTCAGTCAAGTTTCAACCTGAAAGCATAGAAAGATGCATAAACTTGAAGTTACAGCTTGATTTCAGTGAGTTTTCATCAAAATACAGGAGTTCTGCATGAAGTGTTCATTTTGGCCTTCTCTCGCTGAGAAAACACTATTTGTGACCTGTGATACAAAAATGCCATAACTTTTGTTCAAAGTGAGTTTTCAGTCACGTTTCAACCTGAAAGCATAGAAAGTTGCATAAACTTGAAGTTACAGCTTGATTTCAGTGAGTTTTCATCAAAATACAGGAGTTCTGCATGAAGTGTTCATTTTGGCCTTCTCTCGCTGAGAAAACACTATTTGTGACCTGTGATACAAAAATGCCATAACTTTTGTTCAAAGTGAGTTTTCAGTCAAGTTTCAACCTGAAAGCATAGAAAGATGCATAAACTTGAAGTTACAGCTTGATTTCAGTGAGTTTTCATCAAAATACAGGAGTTCTGCATGAAGTGTTCATTTTGGCCTTCTCTCGCTGAGAAAACGCTATTTGTGACCTGCGACACAAAACAGCCATAACTTTTGTTCAAAGTGAGTTTTCAGTCAAGTTTCAACCTGAAAGCATAGAAAGATGCATAAACTTGAAGTTACAGCTTGATTTCAGTGAGTTTTCATCAAAATACAGGAGTTCTGCATGAAGTGTTCATTTTGGCCTTCTCTCGCTGAGAAAACACTATTTGTGACCTGTGATACAAAAATGCCATAACTTTTCTTCAAAGTGAGTTTTCAGTCAAGTTTCAACCTGAAAGCATAGAAAGATGCATAAACTTAAAGTTACAGCTTGATTTCAGTGAGTTTTCATCAAAATACAGGAGTTCTGCATGAAGTGTTCATTTTGGCCTTCTCTCGCTGAGAAAACACTATTTGTGACCTGCGACACAGAACAGCCATAATTTTTGTTCAAAGTGAGTTTTCAGTCAAGTTTCAACCTGAAAGCATAGAAAGATGCATAAACTTGAAGTTACAGCTTGATTTCAGTGAGTTTTCATCAAAATACAGGAGTTTTGCATGAAGTGTTCATTTTGGCCTTCTCTCGCTGAGAAAACGCTATTTGTGACCTGTGATACAAAAATGTCATAACTTTTGTTCAAAGTGAGTTTTCAGTCAAGTTTCAACCTGAAAACATAGAAAGATGCATAAACTTGAAGTTACAGCTTGATTTCAGTGAGTTTTCATCAAAATACAGGAGTTCTGCATGAAGTGTTCTTTTTGGCCTTCTCTCGCTGAGAAAACACTATTTGTGACCTGTGATACAAAAATGCCATAACTTTACTTCAAAATGAGTTTTAAGTCAAGTTTCAACCTGAAAGCATAGAAAGATGCATAAACTTGAAGTTACAGCTTGATTTCAGTGAGTTTTCATCAAAATACAGGAGTTCTGCATGAAGTGTTCATTTTGGCCTTCTCTCGCTGAGAAAACGCTATTTGTGACCTGCGACACAGAACAGCCATACCTTTTGTTCAAAGTGAGTTTTCAGTCAAGTTTCAACCTGAAAGCATAGAAAGATGCATAAACTTGAAGTTACAGCTTGATTTCAGTGAGTTTTCATCAAAATACAGGAGTTCTGCATGAAGTGTTCTTTTTGGCCTTCTCTCGCTGAGAAAACACTATTTGTGATCTGTGATACAAAAATGCCATAACTTTTGTTCAAAGTGAGTTTTCAGTCAAGTTTCAACCTGAAAGCATAGAAAGATGCATAAACTTGAAGTTACAGCTTGATTTCAGTGAGTTTTCATCAAAATACAGGAGTTCTGCATGAAGTGTTCATTTTGGCCTTCTCTCGCTGAGAAAACACTATTTGTGACCTGTGATACAAAAATGCCATAACTTTTCTTCAAAGTGAGTTTTAAGTCAAGTTTCAACCTGAAAGCATAGAAAGATGCATAAACTTGAAGTTACAGCTTGATTTCAGTGAGTTTTCATCAAAATACAGGAGTTCTGCATGAAGTGTTCATTTTGGCCTTCTCTCGCTGAGAAAACGCTATTTGTGACCTGCGACACAGAACAGCCATAACTTTTGTTCAAAGTGAGTTTTCAGTCAAGTTTCAACCTGAAAGCATAGAAAGATGCATAAACTTGAAGTTACAGCTTGATTTCAGTGAGTTTTCATCAAAATACAGGAGTTCTGCATGAAGTGTTCATTTTGGCCTTCTCTCGCTGAGAAAACACTATTTGTGACCTGCGACACAGAACAGCCATAACTTTTGTTCAAAGTGAGTTTTCAGTCAAGTTTCAACCTGAAAGCATAGAAAGATGCATAAACTTGAAGTTACAGCTTGATTTCAGTGAGTTTTCATCAAAATACAGGAGTTCTGCATGAAGTGTTCATTTTGGCCTTCTCTCGCTGAGAAAACACTATTTGTGACCTGTGATACAAAAATGCCATAACTTTTGTTCAAAGTGAGTTTTCAGTCAAGTTTCAACCTGAAAGCATAGAAAGATGCATAAACTTGAAGTTACAGCTTGATTTCAGTGAGTTTTCATCAAAATACAGGAGTTCTGCATGAAGTGTTCATTTTGGCCTTCTCTCGCTGAGATAACACTATTTGTGACCTGTGATACAAAAATGCCATAACTTTTGTTCAAAGTGAGTTTTCAGTCAAGTTTCAACCTGAATGCATAGAAAGATGCATAAACTTGAAGTTACAGCTTGATTTCAGTGAGTTTTCATCAAAATACAGGAGTTCTGCATGAAGTGTTCATTTTGGCCTTCTCTCGCTGAGAAAACACTATTTGTGATCTGTGATACAAAAATGCCATAACTTTTGTTCAAAGTGAGTTTTAAGTCAAGTTTCAACCTGAAAGCATAGAAAGATGCATAAACTTGAAGTTACAGCTTGATTTCAGTGAGTTTTCATCAAAATACAGGAGTTCTGCATGAAGTGTTCATTTTGGCCTTCTCTCGCTGAGAAAACGCTATTTGTGACCTGCGACACAGAACAGCCATAGCTTTTGTTCAAAGTGAGTTTTCAGTCAAGTTTCAACCTGAAAGCATAGAAAGATGCATAAACTTGAAGTTACAGCTTGATTTCAGTGAGTTTTCATCAAAATACAGGAGTTCTGCATGAAGTGTTCATTTTGGCCTTCTCTCGCTGAGAAAACACTATTTGTGACCTGTGATACAAAAATGCCATAACTTTTGTTCAAAGTGAGTTTTCAGTCAAGTTTCAACCTGAAAGCATAGAAAGATGCATAAACTTGAAGTTACAGCTTGATTTCAGTGAGTTTTCATCAAAATACAGGAGTTCTGCATGAAGTGTTCATTTTGGCCTTCTCTCGCTGAGAAAACGCTATTTGTGACCTGCGACACAGAACAGCAATAACTTTTGTTCAAAGTGAGTTTTCAGTCAAGTTTCAACCTGAAAGCATAGAAAGATGCATAAACTTGAAGTTACAGCTTGATTTCAGTGAGTTTTCATCAAAATACAGGAGTTCTGCATGAAGTGTTCATTTTGGCCTTCTCTCACTGAGAAAACGCTATTTGTGATCTGTGATACAAAAATACCATAACTTTTGTTCAAAGTGAGTTTTCAGTCAAGTTTCAACCTGAAAACATAGAAAGATGCATAAACTTGAAGTTACAGCTTGATTTCAGTGAGTTTTCATCAAAATACAGGAGTTCTGCATGAAGTGTTCTTTTTGGCCTTCTCCGCTGAGAAAACACTATTTGTGACCTGTGATACAAAAATGCCATAACTTTTCTTCAAAGTGAGTTTTAAGTCAAGTTTCAACCTGAAAGCATAGAAAGATGCATAAACTTGAAGTTACAGCTTGATTTCAGTGAGTTTTCATCAAAATACAGGAGTTCTGCATGAAGTGTTCATTTTGGCCTTCTCTCGCTGAGAAAACGCTATTTGTGACCTGCGACACAGAACAGCCATAACTTTTGTTCAAAGTGAGTTTTAAGTCAAGTTTCAACCTGAAAGCATAGAAAGATGCATAAACTTGAAGTTACAGCTTGATTTCAGTGAGTTTTCATCAAAATACAGGAGTTCTGCATGAAGTGTTCATTTTGGCCTTGTCTCGCTGAGAAAACGCTATTTGTGACCTGCGACACAGAACAGCCATAACTTTTGTTCAAAGTGAGTTTTCAGTCAAGTTTCAACCTGAAAGCATAGAAAGATGCATAAACTCTAAGTTACAGCTTGATTTCAGAGAGTTTTCATCAAAATACAGGAGTTCTGCATGAAGTGTTCATTTTGGCCTTCTCTCGCTGAGAAAACACTATTTGTGACCTGTGATACAAAAATGCCATGACTTTTGTTCAAAGTGAGTTTTCAGTCAAGTTTCAACCTGAAAGCATAGAAAGATGCATAAACTTGAAGTTACAGCTTGATTTCAGTGAGTTTTCATCAAAATACAGGAGTTCTGCATGAAGTGTTCATTTTGGCCTTATCTCGCTGAGAAAACACTATTTGTGACCTGTGATACAAAAATGCCATAACTTTTGTTCAAAGTGAGTTTTAAGTCAAGTTTCAACATGAAAGCATAGAAAGTTGCATAAACTTGAAGTTACAGCTTGATTTCAGTGAGTTTTCATCAAAATACAGGAGTTCTGCATGAAGTGTTCATTTTGGCCTTCTCTCGCTGAGAAAACGCTATTTGTGACCTGCGACACAGAACAGCCATAGCTTTTGTTCAAAGTGAGTTTTCAGTCAAGTTTCAACCTGAAAGCATAGAAAGATGCATAAACTTGAAGTTACAGCTTGATTTCAGTGAGTTTTCATCAAAATACAGGAGTTCTGCATGAAGTGTTCATTTTGGCCTTCTCTCGCTGAGAAAACACTATTTGTGACCTGTGATACAAAAATGCCATAACTTTTGTTCAAAGTGAGTTTTCAGTCAAGTTTCAACCTGAAAGCATAGAAAGATGCATAAATATGAAGTTACAGCTTGATTTCAGTGAGTTTTCATCAAAATACAGGAGTTCTGCATGAAGTGTTCATTTTGGCCTTCTCTCGCTGAGAAAACGCTATTTGTGACCTGCGAAACAGAACAGCAATAACTTTTGTTCAAAGTGAGTTTTCAGTCAAGTTTCAACCTGAAAGCATAGAAAGATGCATAAACTTGAAGTTACAGCTTGATTTCAGTGAGTTTTCATCAAAATACAGGAGTTCTGCATGAAGTGTTCATTTTGGCCTTCTCTCGCTGAGAAAACGCTATTTGTGACCTGCGACAAAGAACAGCCATAACTTTTGTTCAAAGTGAGTTTTCAGTCAAGTTTCAACCTGAAAGCATAGAAAGATGCATAAACTTGAAGATACAGCTTGATTTCAGTGAGTTTTCATCAAAATACAGGAGTTCTGCATGAAGTGTTCATTTTGGCCTTCTCTCGCGGAGAAAACACTATTTGTGACCTGTGATACAAAAATGCCATAACTTTTGTTCAAAGTGAGTTTTCAGTCAAGTTTCAACCTGAAAGCATAGAAAGATGCATAAACTTGAAGTTACAGCTTGATTTGAGTGAGTTTTCATCAAAATACAGGAGTTCTGCATGAAGTGTTCATTTTGGCCTTCTCTCGCGGAGAAAACACTATTTGTGACCTGTGATACAAAAATGCCATAACTTTTGTTCAAAGTGAGTTTTCAGTCAAGTTTCAACCTGAAAGCATAGAAAGATGCATAAACTTGAAGTTACAGCTTGATTTGAGTGAGTTTTCATCAAAATACAGGAGTTCTGCATGAAGTTTTCATTTTGGCCTTCTCTCGCTGAGAAAACACTATTTGTGACCTGTGATACAAAAATGCCATAACTTTTGTTCAAAGTGAGTTTTCATTCAAGTTTCAACCTGAAAACATAGAAAGATGCATAAACTTGAAGTTACAGCTTGATTTCAGTGAGTTTTCATCAAAATACAGGAGTTCTGCATGAAGTGTTCATTTTGGCCTTCTCTCGCTGAGAAAACACTATTTGTGACCTGTGATACAAAAATGCCATAACTTTTGTTCAAAGTGAGTTTTCAGTCAAGTTTCAACCTGAAAGCATAGAAAGATGCAGAAACTTGAAGTTACAGCTTGATTTCAGTGAGTTTTCATCAAAATACAGGAGTTCTGCATGAAGTGTTCATTTTGGCCTTCTCTCGCTGAGAAAACACTATTTGTGACCTGTGATACAAAAATGCCATAACTTTTGTTCAAAGTGAGTTTTCAGTCAAGTTTCAACCTGAAAGCATAGAAAGATGCATAAACTTGAAGATACAGCTTGATTTCAGTGACTTTTCATCAAAATACAGGAGTTCTGCATGAAGTGTTCATTTTGGCCTTCTCTCGCTGAGAAAATACTATTTGTGACCTGTGATACAAAAATGCCATAACTTTTCTTCAAAGTGAGTTTTCAGTCAAGTTTCAACCTGAAAGCATAGAAAGATGCATAAACTTGAAGTTACAGCTTGATTTCAGTGAGTTTTCATCAAAATACAGGAGTTCTGCATGAAGTGTTCATTTTGGCCTTCTCTCACTGAGAAAACACTATTTGTGACCTGTGATACAAAAATGCCATAACTTTTGTTCAAAGTGAGTTTTCAGTCAAGTTTCATCCTGAAAGCATAGAAAGATGCATAAACTTGAAGTTACAGCTTGATTTCAGTGAGTTTTCATCAAAATACAGGAGTTCTTTGTGAAGTGTTCATTTTGGCCTTCTCTCGCTGAGAAAACACTATTTGTGACCTGTGATACAAAAATGCCATAACTTTTGTTCAAAGTGAGTTTTCAGTCAAGTTTCAACCTGAAAGCATAGAAAGATGCATAAACTTGAAGTTACAGCTTGATTTGAGTGAGTTTTCATCAAAATACAGGAGTTCTGCATGAAGTGTTCTTTTTGGCCTTCTCTCGCTGAGAAAACACTATTTGTGACCTGTGATAAAAAAAATGCCATAACTTTTGTTCAAAGTGAGTTTTCAGTCAAGTTTCAACCTGAAAGCATAGAAAGATGCATAAACTTGAAATTACAGCTTGATTTGAGTGAGTTTTCATCAAAATACAGGAGTTCTGCATGAAGTGTTCATTTTGGCCTTCTCTCGCTGAGAAAACGCTATTTGTGACCTGCGACACAGAACAGCAATAACTTTTGTTCAAAGTGAGTTTTCAGTCAAGTTTCAACCTGAAAGCATAGAAAGATGCATAAACTTGAAGTTACAGCTTGATTTCAGTGAGTTTTCATCAAAATACAGGAGTTCTGCATGAAGTGTTCATTTTGGCCTTCTCTCGCTGAGAAAACGCTATTTGTGACCTGTGATACAAAAATGCCATAACTTTTGTTCAAAGTGAGTTTTCAGTCAAGTTTCAACCTGAAAACATAGAAAGATGCATAAACTTGAAGTTACAGCTTGATTTCAGTGAGTTTTCATCAAAATACAGGAGTTCTGCATGAAGTGTTCTTTTTGGCCTTCTCTCGCTGAGAAAACACTATTTGTGACCTGTGATACAAAAATGCCATGACTTTTCTTCAAAGTGAGTTTTCAGTCAAGTTTCAACCTGAAAGCATAGAAAGATGCATAAACTTGAAGTTACAGCTTGATTTCAGAGAGTTTTCATCAAAATACAGGAGTTCTGCATGAAGTGTTCATTTTGGCCTTCTGTCGTTGAGAAAACACTATTTGTGACCTGTGATACAAAAATGCCATAACTTTTGTTCAAAGTGAGTTTTCAGTCAAGTTTCAACCTGAAAGCATAGAAAGATGCATAAACTTGAAGTTACAGCTTGATTTCAGTGAGTTTTCATCAAAATACAGGAGTTCTGCATGAAGTGTTCATTTTGGCCTTCTCTCGCTGAGAAAACGCTATTTGTGACCTGTGATACAAAAATGCCATAACTTTTCTTCATAGTGAGTTTTAAGTCAAGTTTCAACCTGAAAGCATAGAAAGATGCATAAACTTGAAGTTACAGCTTGATTTCAGTGAGTTTTCATCAAAATACAGGAGTTCTGCATGAAGTGTTCTTTTTGGCCTTCTCTCGCTGAGAAAACGCTATTTGTGACCTTTGAAACAAAAATGCCATAACTTTTGTTCAAAGTGAGTTTTCAGTCAAGTTTCAACCTGAAAACATAGAAAGATGCATAAACTTGAAGTTACAGCTTGATTTCAGTGAGTTTTCATCAAAATACAGGAGTTCTGCATGAAGTGTTCTTTTTGGCCTTCTCTCGCTGAGAAAACACTATTTGTGACCTGTGATACAAAAATGCCATAACTTTTGTTCAAAGTGAGTTTTCAGTCAAGTTTCAACCTGAAAGCATAGAAAGATGCATAAACTTGAAGTTACAGCTTGATTTCAGTGAGTTTTCATCAAAATACAGGAGTTCTGCATGAAGTGTTCATTTTGGCCTTCTCTCGCTGAGAAAACACTATTTGTGACCTGTGATACAAAAATGCCATAACTTTTGTTCAAAGTGAGTTTTCAGTCAAGTTTCAACCTGAAAGCATAGAAAGATGCATAAACTTGAAGTTAGAGCTTGATTTCAGTGAGTTTTCATCAAAATACAGGAGTTCTGCATGAAGTGTTCATTTTGGCCTTCTCTCGCTGAGAAAACGCTATTTGTGACCTGTGATACAAAAATGCCATAACTTTTGTTCAAAGTGAGTTTTCAGTCAAGTTTCAACCTGAAAGCATAGAAAGATGCATAAACTTGAAGTTACAGCTTGATTTCAGTGAGTTTTCATCAAAATAAAGGAGTTCTGCATGAAGTGTTCTTTTTGGCCTTCTCTCGCTGAGAAAACGCTATTTGTGACCTGTGATACAAAAATGCCATAACTTTTTTTCAAAGTGAGTTTTCAGTCAAGTTTCAACCTGAAAACATAGAAAGATGCATAAACTTGAAGTTACAGCTTGATTTCAGTGAGTTTTCATCAAAATACAGGAGTTCTGCATGAAGTGTTCTTTTTGGCCTTCTCTCGCTGAGAAAACACTATTTGTGACCTGTGATACAAAAATGCCATAACTTTTGTTCAAAGTGAGTTTTAAGTCAAGTTTCAACCTGAAAGCATAGAAAGATGCATAAACTTGAAGTTACAGCTTGATTTCAGTGAGTTTTCATCAAAATACAGGAGTTCTGCATGAAGTGTTCATTTTGGCCTTCTCTCGCTGAGAAAACACTATTTGTGACCTGTGATACATAAATGTCATAACTTTTGTTCAAAGTGAGTTTTCAGTCAAGTTTCAACCTGAAAACATAGAAAGATGCATAAACTTGAAGTTACAGCTTGATTTCAGTGAGTTTTCATCAAAATACAGGAGTTCTGCATGAAGTGTTCTTTTTGGCCTTCTCTCGCTGAGAAAACACTATTTGTGACCTGTGATACAAAAATGCCATAACTTTTCTTCAAAGTGAGTTTTCAGTCAAGTTTCAACCTGAAAGCATAGAAAGATGCATAAACTTGAAGTTACAGCTTGATTTCAGAGAGTTTTCATCAAAATACAGGAGTTCTGCATGAAGCGTTCTTTTTGGCCTTCTGTCGCTGAGAAAACACTATTTGTGACCTGTGATACAAAAATGCCATAACTTTTGTTCAAAGTGAGTTTTCAGTCAAGTTTCAACCTGAAAGCATAGAAATATGCATAAACTTGAAGTTACAGCTTGATTTCAGAGAGTTTTCATCAAAATACAGGAGTTCTGCATGAAGTGTTCTTTTTGGCCTTCTGTCGTTGAGAAAACACTATTTGTGACCTGTGATACAAAAATGCCATAACTTTTGTTCAAAGTGAGTTTTCAGTCAAGTTTCAACCTGAAAGCATAGAAAGATGCATAAACTTGAAGTTACAGCTTGATTTCAGTGAGTTTTCATCAAAATACAGGAGATCTGCATGAAGTTTTCATTTTGGCCTTCTCTTGCTGAGAAAACACTATTTGTGACCTGTGATACAAAAATGCCATAACTTTTGTTCAAAGTGAGTTTTCAGTCAAGTTTCAACCTGAAAGCATAGAAAGATGCATAAACTTGAAGTTACAGCTTGATTTCAGTGAGTTTTCATCAAAATACAGGAGTTCTGCATGAAGTGTTCATATTGGCCTTCTCTCGCTGAGAAAACACTATTTGTGACCTGTGATACAAAAATGCCATAACTTTTGTTCAAAGTGAGTTTTCAGTCAAGTTTCAACCTGAAAGCATAGAAAGATGCATAAACTTGAAGTTACAGCTTGATTTCAGTGAGTTTTCATCAAAATACAGGAGTTCTGCATGAAGTGTTCATTTTGGCCTTCTCTCGCTGAGAAAACAGTATTTGTGACCTGTGATACAAAAATGCCATAACTTTTCTTCAAAGTGAGTTTTAAGTCAAGTTTCAACCTGAAAGCATAGAAAGATGCATAAACTTGAAGTTACAGCTTGATTTCAGAGAGTTTTCATCAAAATACAGGAGTTCTGCATGAAGCGTTCTTTTTGGCCTTCTGTCGCTGAGAAAACACTATTTGTGACCTGTGATACAAAAATGCCATAACTTTTGTTCAAAGTGAGTTTTCAGTCAAGTTTCAACCTGAAAGCATAGAAAGATGCATAAACTTGAAGTTACAGCTTGATTTCAGTGAGTTTTCATCAAAATACAGGAGTTCTGCATGAAGTGTTTTTGTTGGCCTTCTCTCGCTGAGAAAACACTTTTTGTGACCTGTGATACAAAAATGCCATAACTTTTGTTCAAAGTGAGTTTTCAGTCAAGTTTCAACCTGAAAGCATAGAAAGATGCATAAACTTGAAGTTACAGCTTGATTTCAGTGAGTTTTCATCAAAATACAGGAGTTCTGCATGAAGTGTTCATTTTGGCCTTCTCTCGCTGAGAAAACACTATTTGTGACCTGTGATACAAAAATGCCATAACTTTTGTTCAAAGTGAGTTTTCAGTCAAGTTTCAACCTGAAAGCATAGAAAGATGCATAAACCTGAAGTTACAGCTTGATTTCAGTGAGTTTTCATCAAAATACAGGAGTTCTGCATGAAGTGTTCATTTTGGCCTTCTCTCGCTGAGAAAACGCTATTTGTGACCTGCGACACAGAACAGCCATAACTTTTGTTCAAAGTGAGTTTTCAGTCAAGTTTCAACCTGAAAGCATAGAAAGATGCATAAACTTGAAGTTACAGCTTGATTTCAGTGAGTTTTCATCAAAATACAGGAGTTCTGCATGAAGTGTTCTTTTTGGCCTTCTCTCGCTGAGAAAACACTATTTGTGACCTGTGATACAAAAATGCCATAACTTTTCTTCAAAGTGAGTTTTAAGTCAAGTTTCAACCTGAAAGCATAGAAAGATGCATAAACTTGAAGTTACAGCTTGATTTCAGTGAGTTTTCATCAAAATTCAGGAGTTCTGCATGAAGTGTTCATTTTGGCCTTCTCTCGCTGAGAAAACGCTATGTGTGACCTGCGACAAAGAACAGCCATAACTTTTGTTCAAAGTGAGTTTTCAGTCAAGTTTCAACCTGAAAGCATAGAAAGATGCATAAACTTGAAGTTACAGCTTGATTTCAGTGAGTTTTCATCAAAATACAGGAGTTCTGCATGAAGTGTTCATTTTGGCCTTCTCTTGCTGAGAAAACATTATTGTGACCTGTGATACAAAAATGCCATAACTTTTGTTCAAAGTGAGTTTTCAGTCAAGTTTCAACCTGAAAGCATAGAAAGATGCATAAACTTGAAGTTACAGCTTGATTTCAGTGAGTTTTCATCAAAATACAGGAGTTCTGCATGAAGTGTTCATTTTGGCCTTCTCTCGCTGAGAAAACACTATTTGTGACCTGTGATACAAAAATGCCATAACTTTTGTTCAAAGTGAGTTTTCAGTCAAGTTTCAACCTGAAAGCATAGAAAGATGCATAAACTTGAAGTTACAGCTTGATTTCAGTGAGTTTTCTTCAAAATACAGGAGTTCTGCATGAAGTGTTCATTTTGGCCTTCTCTCGCTGAGAAAACACTATTTGTGACCTGTGATACAAAAATGCCATAACTTTTGTTCAAAGTGAGTTTTCAGTCAAGTTTCAACCTGAAAGCATAAAAAGATGCATAAACTTGAAGTTACAGCTTGATTTCAGTGAGTTTTCATCAAAATACAGGAGTTCTGCATGAAGTGTTCATTTTGGCCTTCTCTCGCTGAGAAAACAGTATTTGTGACCTGTGATACAAAAATGCCATAACTTTTGTTCAAAGTGAGTTTTCAGTCAAGTTTCAACCTGAAAGCATAGAAAGATGCATAAACTTGAAGTTACAGCTTGATTTCAGTGAGTTTTCATCAAAATACAGGAGATCTGCATGAAGTTTTCATTTTGGCCTTCTCTTGCTGAGAAAACACTATTTGTGACCTGTGATACAAAAATGCCATAACTTTTGTTCAAAGTGAGTTTTCAGTCAAGTTTCAACCTGAAAGCATAGAAAGATGCATAAACTTGAAGTTACAGCTTGATTTCAGTGAGTTTTCATTAAAATACAGGAGTTATGCATGAAGTGTTCATATTGGCCTTCTCTCGCTGAGAAAACACTATTTGTGACCTGTGATACAAAAATTCCATAACTTTTGTTCAAAGTGAGTTTTCAGTCAAGTTTCAACCTGAAAGCATAGAAAGATGCATAAACTTGAAGTTACAGCTTGATTTCAGTGAGTTTTCATCAAAATACAGGAGTTATGCATGAAGTGTTCACATTGGCCTTCTCTCGCTGAGAAAACACTATTTGTGACCTGTGATACAAAAATGCCATAACTTTTCTTCAAAGTGAGTGTTCATTCAAGTTTCAACCTGAAAGCATAGAAAGATGCATAAACTTGAAGTTACAGCTTGATTTCAGTGAGTTTTCATCAAAATACAGGAGTTCTGCATGAAGTGTTCATTTTGGCCTTCTCTCGCTGAGAAAACGCTATTTGTGACCTGCGACACAGAACAGCCATAACTTTTGTTCAAAGTGAGTTTTCAGTCAAGTTTCAACCTGAAAGCATAGAAAGATGCATAAACTTGAAGTTACAGCTTGATTTCAGTGAGTTTTCATCAAAATTCAGGAGTTCTGCATGAAGTGTTCATTTTGGCCTTCTCTCGCTGAGAAAACGCTATTTGTGACCTGTGATACAAAAATGCCATAACTTTTGTTCAAAGTGAGTTTTCAGTCAAGTTTCATCCTGAAAGCATAGAAAGATGCATAAACTTGAAGTTACAGCTTGATTTCAGTGAGTTTTCATCAAAATACAGGAGTTCTTTGTGAAGTGTTCATTTTGGCCTTCTCTCGCTGAGAAAACACTATTTGTGACCTGTGATACAAAAATGCCATAACTTTTGTTCAAAGTGAGTTTTCAGTCAAGTTTCAACCTGAAAGCATAGAAAGATGCATAAACTTGAAGTTACAGCTTGATTTGAGTGAGTTTTCATCAAAATACAGGAGTTCTGCATGAAGTGTTCTTTTTGGCCTTCTCTCGCTGAGAAAACACTATTTGTGACCTGTGATAAAAAAAATGCCATAACTTTTGTTCAAAGTGAGTTTTCAGTCAAGTTTCAACCTGAAAGCATAGAAAGATGCATAAACTTGAAATTACAGCTTGATTTGAGTGAGTTTTCATCAAAATACAGGAGTTCTGCATGAAGTGTTCATTTTGGCCTTCTCTCGCTGAGAAAACGCTATTTGTGACCTGCGACACAGAACAGCAATAACTTTTGTTCAAAGTGAGTTTTCAGTCAAGTTTCAACCTGAAAGCATAGAAAGATGCATAAACTTGAAGTTACAGCTTGATTTCAGTGAGTTTTCATCAAAATACAGGAGTTCTGCATGAAGTGTTCATTTTGGCCTTCTCTCGCTGAGAAAACGCTATTTGTGACCTGTGATACAAAAATGCCATAACTTTTGTTCAAAGTGAGTTTTCAGTCAAGTTTCAACCTGAAAACATAGAAAGATGCATAAACTTGAAGTTACAGCTTGATTTCAGTGAGTTTTCATCAAAATACAGGAGTTCTGCATGAAGTGTTCTTTTTGGCCTTCTCTCGCTGAGAAAACACTATTTGTGACCTGTGATACAAAAATGCCATGACTTTTCTTCAAAGTGAGTTTTCAGTCAAGTTTCAACCTGAAAGCATAGAAAGATGCATAAACTTGAAGTTACAGCTTGATTTCAGAGAGTTTTCATCAAAATACAGGAGTTCTGCATGAAGTGTTCATTTTGGCCTTCTGTCGTTGAGAAAACACTATTTGTGACCTGTGATACAAAAATGCCATAACTTTTGTTCAAAGTGAGTTTTCAGTCAAGTTTCAACCTGAAAGCATAGAAAGATGCATAAACTTGAAGTTACAGCTTGATTTCAGTGAGTTTTCATCAAAATACAGGAGTTCTGCATGAAGTGTTCATTTTGGCCTTCTCTCGCTGAGAAAACGCTATTTGTGACCTGTGATACAAAAATGCCATAACTTTTCTTCATAGTGAGTTTTAAGTCAAGTTTCAACCTGAAAGCATAGAAAGATGCATAAACTTGAAGTTACAGCTTGATTTCAGTGAGTTTTCATCAAAATACAGGAGTTCTGCATGAAGTGTTCTTTTTGGCCTTCTCTCGCTGAGAAAACGCTATTTGTGACCTTTGAAACAAAAATGCCATAACTTTTGTTCAAAGTGAGTTTTCAGTCAAGTTTCAACCTGAAAACATAGAAAGATGCATAAACTTGAAGTTACAGCTTGATTTCAGTGAGTTTTCATCAAAATACAGGAGTTCTGCATGAAGTGTTCTTTTTGGCCTTCTCTCGCTGAGAAAACACTATTTGTGACCTGTGATACAAAAATGCCATAACTTTTGTTCAAAGTGAGTTTTCAGTCAAGTTTCAACCTGAAAGCATAGAAAGATGCATAAACTTGAAGTTACAGCTTGATTTCAGTGAGTTTTCATCAAAATACAGGAGTTCTGCATGAAGTGTTCATTTTGGCCTTCTCTCGCTGAGAAAACACTATTTGTGACCTGTGATACAAAAATGCCATAACTTTTGTTCAAAGTGAGTTTTCAGTCAAGTTTCAACCTGAAAGCATAGAAAGATGCATAAACTTGAAGTTAGAGCTTGATTTCAGTGAGTTTTCATCAAAATACAGGAGTTCTGCATGAAGTGTTCATTTTGGCCTTCTCTCGCTGAGAAAACGCTATTTGTGACCTGTGATACAAAAATGCCATAACTTTTGTTCAAAGTGAGTTTTCAGTCAAGTTTCAACCTGAAAGCATAGAAAGATGCATAAACTTGAAGTTACAGCTTGATTTCAGTGAGTTTTCATCAAAATAAAGGAGTTCTGCATGAAGTGTTCTTTTTGGCCTTCTCTCGCTGAGAAAACGCTATTTGTGACCTGTGATACAAAAATGCCATAACTTTTTTTCAAAGTGAGTTTTCAGTCAAGTTTCAACCTGAAAACATAGAAAGATGCATAAACTTGAAGTTACAGCTTGATTTCAGTGAGTTTTCATCAAAATACAGGAGTTCTGCATGAAGTGTTCTTTTTGGCCTTCTCTCGCTGAGAAAACACTATTTGTGACCTGTGATACAAAAATGCCATAACTTTTGTTCAAAGTGAGTTTTAAGTCAAGTTTCAACCTGAAAGCATAGAAAGATGCATAAACTTGAAGTTACAGCTTGATTTCAGTGAGTTTTCATCAAAATACAGGAGTTCTGCATGAAGTGTTCATTTTGGCCTTCTCTCGCTGAGAAAACACTATTTGTGACCTGTGATACATAAATGTCATAACTTTTGTTCAAAGTGAGTTTTCAGTCAAGTTTCAACCTGAAAACATAGAAAGATGCATAAACTTGAAGTTACAGCTTGATTTCAGTGAGTTTTCATCAAAATACAGGAGTTCTGCATGAAGTGTTCTTTTTGGCCTTCTCTCGCTGAGAAAACACTATTTGTGACCTGTGATACAAAAATGCCATAACTTTTGTTCAAAGTGAGTTTTCAGTCAAGTTTCAACCTGAAAGCATAGAAAGATGCATAAACTTGAAGTTACAGCTTGATTTCAGAGAGTTTTCATCAAAATACAGGAGTTCTGCATGAAGCGTTCTTTTTGGCCTTCTGTCGCTGAGAAAACACTATTTGTGACCTGTGATACAAAAATGCCATAACTTTTGTTCAAAGTGAGTTTTCAGTCAAGTTTCAACCTGAAAGCATAGAAAGATGCATAAACTTGAAGTTACAGCTTGATTTCAGTGAGTTTTCATCAAAATACAGGAGTTCTGCATGAAGTGTTCTTTTTGGCCTTCTCTCGCTGAGAAAACACTATTTGTGACCTGTGATACAAAAATGCCATAACTTTTGTTCAAAGTGAGTTTTCAGTCAAGTTTCAACCTGAAAACATAGAAAGATGCATAAACTTGAACTTACAGCTTGATTTCAGTGAGTTTTCATCAAAATACAGGAGTTCTGCATGAAGTGTTCTTTTTGGCCTTCTCTCGCTGAGAAAACACTATTTGTGACCTGTGATACAAAAATGCCATAACTTTTCTTCAAAGTGAGTTTTAAGTCAAGTTTCAACCTGAAAGCATAGAAATATGCATAAACTTGAAGTTACAGCTTGATTTCAGAGAGTTTTCATCAAAATACAGGAGTTCTGCATGAAGTGTTCTTTTTGGCCTTCTGTCGTTGAGAAAACACTATTTGTGACCTGTGATACAAAAATGCCATAACTTTTGTTCAAAGTGAGTTTTCAGTCAAGTTTCAACCTGAAAGCATAGAAAGATGCATAAACTTGAAGTTACAGCTTGATTTCAGTGAGTTTTCATCAAAATACAGGAGATCTGCATGAAGTTTTCATTTTGGCCTTCTCTTGCTGAGAAAACACTATTTGTGACCTGTGATACAAAAATGCCATAACTTTTGTTCAAAGTGAGTTTTCAGTCAAGTTTCAACCTGAAAGCATAGAAAGATGCATAAACTTGAAGTTACAGCTTGATTTCAGTGAGTTTTCATCAAAATACAGGAGTTCTGCATGAAGTGTTCATATTGGCCTTCTCTCGCTGAGAAAACACTATTTGTGACCTGTGATACAAAAATGCCATAACTTTTGTTCAAAGTGAGTTTTCAGTCAAGTTTCAACCTGAAAGCATAGAAAGATGCATAAACTTGAAGTTACAGCTTGATTTCAGTGAGTTTTCATCAAAATACAGGAGTTCTGCATGAAGTGTTCATTTTGGCCTTCTCTCGCTGAGAAAACACTATTTGTGACCTGTGATACAAAAATGCCATAACTTTTCTTCAAAGTGAGTTTTAAGTCAAGTTTCAACCTGAAAGCATAGAAAGATGCATAAACTTGAAGTTACAGCTTGATTTCAGAGAGTTTTCATCAAAATACAGGAGTTCTGCATGAAGCGTTCTTTTTGGCCTTCTGTCGCTGAGAAAACACTATTTGTGACCTGTGATACAAAAATGCCATAACTTTTGTTCAAAGTGAGTTTTCAGTCAAGTTTCAACCTGAAAGCATAGAAAGATGCATAAACTTGAAGTTACAGCTTGATTTCAGTGAGTTTTCATCAAAATACAGGAGTTCTGCATGAAGTGTTTTTGTTGGCCTTCTCTCGCTGAGAAAACACTTTTTGTGACCTGTGATACAAAAATGCCATAACTTTTGTTCAAAGTGAGTTTTCAGTCAAGTTTCAACCTGAAAGCATAGAAAGATGCATAAACTTGAAGTTACAGCTTGATTTCAGTGAGTTTTCATCAAAATACAGGAGTTCTGCATGAAGTGTTCATTTTGGCCTTCTCTCGCTGAGAAAACACTATTTGTGACCTGTGATACAAAAATGCCATAACTTTTGTTCAAAGTGAGTTTTCAGTCAAGTTTCAACCTGAAAGCATAGAAAGATGCATAAACCTGAAGTTACAGCTTGATTTCAGTGAGTTTTCATCAAAATACAGGAGTTCTGCATGAAGTGTTCATTTTGGCCTTCTCTCGCTGAGAAAACGCTATTTGTGACCTGCGACACAGAACAGCCATAACTTTTGTTCAAAGTGAGTTTTCAGTCAAGTTTCAACCTGAAAGCATAGAAAGATGCATAAACTTGAAGTTACAGCTTGATTTCAGTGAGTTTTCATCAAAATACAGGAGTTCTGCATGAAGTGTTCTTTTTGGCCTTCTCTCGCTGAGAAAACACTATTTGTGACCTGTGATACAAAAATGCCATAACTTTTCTTCAAAGTGAGTTTTAAGTCAAGTTTCAACCTGAAAGCATAGAAAGATGCATAAACTTGAAGTTACAGCTTGATTTCAGTGAGTTTTCATCAAAATTCAGGAGTTCTGCATGAAGTGTTCATTTTGGCCTTCTCTCGCTGAGAAAACGCTATGTGTGACCTGCGACACAGAACAGCCATAACTTTTGTTCAAAGTGAGTTTTCAGTCAAGTTTCAACCTGAAAGCATAGAAAGATGCATAAACTTGAAGTTACAGCTTGATTTCAGTGAGTTTTCATCAAAATACAGGAGTTCTGCATGAAGTGTTCATTTTGGCCTTCTCTTGCTGAGAAAACATTATTGTGACCTGTGATACAAAAATGCCATAACTTTTGTTCAAAGTGAGTTTTCAGTCAAGTTTCAACCTGAAAGCATAGAAAGATGCATAAACTTGAAGTTACAGCTTGATTTCAGTGAGTTTTCATCAAAATACAGGAGTTCTGCATGAAGTGTTCATTTTGGCCTTCTCTCGCTGAGAAAACACTATTTGTGACCTGTGATACAAAAATGCCATAACTTTTGTTCAAAGTGAGTTTTCAGTCAAGTTTCAACCTGAAAGCATAGAAAGATGCATAAACTTGAAGTTACAGCTTGATTTCAGTGAGTTTTCTTCAAAATACAGGAGTTCTGCATGAAGTGTTCATTTTGGCCTTCTCTCGCTGAGAAAACACTATTTGTGACCTGTGATACAAAAATGCCATAACTTTTGTTCAAAGTGAGTTTTCAGTCAAGTTTCAACCTGAAAGCATAAAAAGATGCATAAACTTGAAGTTACAGCTTGATTTCAGTGAGTTTTCATCAAAATACAGGAGTTCTGCATGAAGTGTTCATTTTGGCCTTCTCTCGCTGAGAAAACACTATTTGTGACCTGTGATACAAAAATGCCATAACTTTTGTTCAAAGTGAGTTTTCAGTCAAGTTTCAACCTGAAAGCATAGAAAGATGCATAAACTTGAAGTTACAGCTTGATTTCAGTGAGTTTTCATCAAAATACAGGAGATCTGCATGAAGTTTTCATTTTGGCCTTCTCTTGCTGAGAAAACACTATTTGTGACCTGTGATACAAAAATGCCATAACTTTTGTTCAAAGTGAGTTTTCAGTCAAGTTTCAACCTGAAAGCATAGAAAGATGCATAAACTTGAAGTTACAGCTTGATTTCAGTGAGTTTTGTTTAAAATACAGGAGTTATGCATGAAGTGTTCATATTGGCCTTCTCTCGCTGAGAAAACACTATTTGTGACCTGTGATACAAAAATTCCATAACTTTTGTTCAAAGTGAGTTTTCAGTCAAGTTTCAACCTGAAAGCATAGAAAGATGCATAAACTTGAAGTTACAGCTTGATTTCAGTGAGTTTTCATCAAAATACAGGAGTTATGCATGAAGTGTTCACATTGGCCTTCTCTCGCTGAGAAAACACTATTTGTGACCTGTGATACAAAAATGCCATAACTTTTCTTCAAAGTGAGTGTTCATTCAAGTTTCAACCTGAAAGCATAGAAAGATGCATAAACTTGAAGTTACAGCTTGATTTCAGTGAGTTTTCATCAAAATACAGGAGTTCTGCATGAAGTGTTCATTTTGGCCTTCTCTCGCTGAGAAAACGCTATTTGTGACCTGCGACACAGAACAGCCATAACTTTTGTTCAAAGTGAGTTTTCAGTCAAGTTTCAACCTGAAAGCATAGAAAGATGCATAAACTTGAAGTTACAGCTTGATTTCAGTGAGTTTTCATCAAAATTCAGGAGTTCTGCATGAAGTGTTCATTTTGGCCTTCTCTCGCTGAGAAAACGCTATTTGTGACCTGTGATACAAAAATGCCATAACTTTTGTTCAAAGTGAGTTTTCAGTCAAGTTTCAACCTGAAAACATAGAAAGATGCATAAACTTGAAGTTACAGCTTGATTTCAGTGAGTTTTCATCAAAATACAGGAGTTATGCATGAAGTGTTCATATTGGCCTTCTCTCGCTGAGAAAACACTATTTGTGACCTGTGATACAAAAATGCCATAACTTTTGTTCAAAGTGAGTTTTCAGTCAAGTTTCAACCTGAAAGCATAGAAAGATGCATAAACTTGAAGTTACAGCTTGATTTCAGTGAGTTTTCATCAAAATACAGGAGTTCTGCATGAAGTGTTCATTTTGGCCTTCTCTCGCTGAGAAAACACTATTTGTGACCTGTGATACAAAAATGCCATAACTTTTGTTCAAAGTGAGTTTTCAGTCAAGTTTCAACCTGAAAGCATAGAAAGATGCATAAACTTGAAGTTACAGCTTGATTTCAGTGAGTTTTCATCAAAATACAGGAGTTCTGCATGAAGTGTTCATTTTGGCCTTCTCTCGCTGAGAAAACACTATTTGTGACCTGTGATACAAAAATGCCATAACTTTTGTTCAAAGTGAGTTTTCAGTCAAGTTTCAACCTGAAAGCATAAAAAGATGCATAAACTTGAAGTTACAGCTTGATTTCAGTGAGTTTTCATCAAAATACAGGAGTTCTGCATGAAGTGTTCATTTTGGCCTTCTCTCGCTGAGAAAACACTATTTGTGACCTGTGATACAAAAATGCCATAACTTTTGTTCAAAGTGAGTTTTCAGTCAAGTTTCAACCTGAAAGCATAGAAAGATGCATAAACTTGAAGTTACAGCTTGATTTCAGTGAGTTTTCATCAAAATACAGGAGATCTGCATGAAGTTTTCATTTTGGCCTTCTCTTGCTGAGAAAACACTATTTGTGACCTGTGATACAAAAATGCCATAACTTTTGTTCAAAGTGAGTTTTCAGTCAAGTTTCAACCTGAAAGCATAGAAAGATGCATAAACTTGAAGTTACAGCTTGATTTCAGTGAGTTTTCATCAAAATACAGGAGTTATGCATGAAGTGTTCATATTGGCCTTCTCTCGCTGAGAAAACACTATTTGTGACCTGTGATACAAAAATGCCATAACTTTTGTTCAAAGTGAGTTTTCAGTCAAGTTTCAACCTGAAAGCATAGAAAGATGCATAAACTTGAAGTTACAGCTTGATTTCAGTGAGTTTTCATCAAAATACAGGAGTTCTGCATGAAGTGTTCATTTTGGCCTTCTCTCGCTGAGAAAACACAATTTGTGACCTGTGACACAAAAATGCCATAACTTTTGTTCAAAGTGAGTTTTCAGTCAAGTTTCAACCTGAAAGCATAGAAAGATGCATAAACTTGAAGTTACAGCTTGATTTCAGTGAGTTTTCATCAAAATACAGGAGATCTGCATGAAGTGTTCATTTTGGCCTTCTCTTGCTGAGAAAACACTATTTGTGACCTGTGATAAAAAAATGCCATAACTTTTGTTCAAAGTGAGTTTTCAGTCAAGTTTCAACCTGAAAGCATAGAAAGATGAATAAACTTGAAGTTACAGCTTGATTTCAGTGAGTTTTCATCAAAATACAGGAGTTATGCATGAAGTGTTCATTTTGGCCTTCTCTCGCTGAGAAAACACAATTTGTGACCTGTGATACAAAAATGCCATAACTTTTGTTCAAAGTGAGTTTTCAGTCAAGTTTCAACCTGAAAGCATAGAAAGATGCATAAACTTGAAGTTACAGCTTGATTTCAGTGAGTTTTCATCAAAATACAGGAGATCTGCATGAAGTGTTCATTTTGGCCTTCTCTTGCTGAGAAAACACTATTTGTGACCTGTGATACAAAAATGCCATAACTTTTGTTCAAAGTGAGTTTTCAGTCAAGTTTCAACCTGAAAGCATAGAAAGATGCATAAACTTGAAGTTACAGCTTGATTTCAGTGAGTTTTCATCAAAATACAGGAGTTATGCATGAAGTGTTCATATTGGCCTTCTCTCGCTGAGAAAACACTATTTGTGACCTGTGATACAAAAATGCCATAACTTTTGTTCAAAGTGAGTGTTCAGTCAAGTTTCAACCTGAAAGCATAGAAAGATGCATAAACTTGAAGTTACAGCTTGATTTCAGTGAGTTTTCATCAAAATACAGGAGTTCTGCATGAAGTGTGCATTTTGGCCTTCTCTCGCTGAGAAAACACTATTTGTGACCTGTGATACAAAAATGCCATAACTTTTGTTCAAAGTGAGTTTTCAGTCAAGTTTCAACCTGAAAACATAGAAAGATGCATAAACTTGAAGTTACAGCTTGATTTCAGTGAGTTTTCATCAAAATACAGGAGTTATGCATGAAGTGTTCATTTTGGCCTTCTCTCGCTGAGAAAACACTATTTGTGACCTGTGACACAAAAATGCCATAACTTTTGTTCAAAGTGAGTTTTAAGTCAAGTTTCAACCTGAAAGCATAGAAAGATGCATAAACTTGAAGTTACAGCTTGATTTCAGTGAGTTTTCATCAAAATACAGGAGTTCTGCATGAAGTGTTCATTTTGGCCTTCTCTCGCTGAGAAAACGCTATTTGTGACCTGCGACACAGAACAGCCATAACTTTTGTTCAAAGTGAGTTTTCAGTCAAGTTTCAACCTGAAAGCATAGAAAGATGCATAAACTTGAAGTTACAGCTTGATTTCAGTGAGTTTTCATCAAAATTCAGGAGTTCTGCATGAAGTGTTCATTTTGGCCTTCTCTCGCTGAGAAAACCCTATTTGTGACCTGTGATACAAAAATGCCATAACTTTTCTTCAAAGTGAGTTTTCAGTCAAGTTTCAACCTGAAAACATAGAAAGATGCATAAACTTGAAGTTACAGCTTGATTTCAGTGAGTTTTCATCAAAATACAGGAGTTATGCATGAAGTGTTCATATTGGCCTTCTCTCGCTGAGAAAACACTATTTGTGACCTGTGAAACAAAAATGCCATAACTTTTGTTCAAAGTGAGTTTTCAGTCAAGTTTCAACTGAAAGCATAAAAAGATGCATAAACTTGAAGTTACAGCTTGATTTCAGTGAGTTTTCATCAAAATACAGGAGATCTGCATGAAGTTTTCATTTTGGCCTTCTCTTGCTGAGAAAACACTATTTGTGACCTGTGATACAAAAATGCCATAACTTTTGTTCAAAGTGAGTTTTCAGTCAAGTTTCAACCTGAAAGCATAGAAAGATGCATAAACTTGAAGTTACAGCTTGATTTCAGTGAGTTTTCATTAAAATACAGGAGTTATGCATGAAGTGTTCATATTGGCCTTCTCTCGCTGAGAAAACACTATTTGTGACCTGTGATACAAAAATTCCATAACTTTTGTTCAAAGTGAGTTTTCAGTCAAGTTTCAACCTGAAAGCATAGAAAGATGCATAAACTTGAAGTTACAGCTTGATTTCAGTGAGTTTTCATCAAAATACAGGAGTTATGCATGAAGTGTTCACATTGGCCTTCTCTCGCTGAGAAAACACTATTTGTGACCTGTGATACAAAAATGCCATAACTTTTCTTCAAAGTGAGTGTTCATTCAAGTTTCAACCTGAAAGCATAGAAAGATGCATAAACTTGAAGTTACAGCTTGATTTCAGTGAGTTTTCATCAAAATACAGGAGTTCTGCATGAAGTGTTCATTTTGGCCTTCTCTCGCTGAGAAAACGCTATTTGTGACCTGCGACACAGAACAGCCATAACTTTTGTTCAAAGTGAGTTTTCAGTCAAGTTTCAACCTGAAAGCATAGAAAGATGCATAAACTTGAAGTTACAGCTTGATTTCAGTGAGTTTTCATCAAAATTCAGGATTTCTGCATGAAGTGTTCATTTTGGCCTTCTCTCGCTGAGAAAACGCTATTTGTGACCTGTGATACAAAAATGCCATAACTTTTGTTCAAAGTGAGTTTTCAGTCAAGTTTCAACCTGAAAACATAGAAAGATGCATAAACTTGAAGTTACAGCTTGATTTCAGTGAGTTTTCATCAAAATACAGGAGTTATGCATGAAGTGTTCATATTGGCCTTCTCTCGCTGAGAAAACACTATTTGTGACCTGTGATACAAAAATGCCATAACTTTTGTTCAAAGTTAGTTTTCAGTCAAGTTTCAACCTGAAAGCATAGAAAGATGCATAAACTTGAAGTTACAGCTTGATTTCAGTGAGTTTTCATCAAAATACAGGAGTTCTGCATGAAGTGTTCATTTTGGCCTTCTCTCGCTGAGAAAACACTATTTGTGACCTGTGATACAAAAATGCCATAACTTTTGTTCAAAGTGAGTTTTCAGTCAAGTTTCAACCTGAAAGCATAGAAAGATGCATAAACTTGAAGTTACAGCTTGATTTCAGTGAGTTTTCATCAAAATACAGGAGTTCTGCATGAAGTGTTCATTTTGGCCTTCTCTCGCTGAGAAAACACTATTTGTGACCTGTGATACAAAAATGCCATAACTTTTGTTCAAAGTGAGTTTTCAGTCAAGTTTCAACCTGAAAGCATAAAAAGATGCATAAACTTGAAGTTACAGCTTGATTTCAGTGAGTTTTCATCAAAATACAGGAGTTCTGCATGAAGTGTTCATTTTGGCCTTCTCTCGCTGAGAAAACACTATTTGTGACCTGTGATACAAAAATGCCATAACTTTTGTTCAAAGTGAGTTTTCAGTCAAGTTTCAACCTGAAAGCATAGAAAGATGCATAAACTTGAAGTTACAGCTTGATTTCAGTGAGTTTTCATCAAAATACAGGAGATCTGCATGAAGTTTTCATTTTGGCCTTCTCTTGCTGAGAAAACACTATTTGTGACCTGTGATACAAAAATGCCATAACTTTTGTTCAAAGTGAGTTTTCAGTCAAGTTTCAACCTGAAAGCATAGAAAGATGCATAAACTTGAAGTTACAGCTTGATTTCAGTGAGTTTTCATCAAAATACAGGAGTTATGCATGAAGTGTTCATATTGGCCTTCTCTCGCTGAGAAAACACTATTTGTGACCTGTGATACAAAAATGCCATAACTTTTGTTCAAAGTGAGTTTTCAGTCAAGTTTCAACCTGAAAGCATAGAAAGATGCATAAACTTGAAGTTACAGCTTGATTTCAGTGAGTTTTCATCAAAATACAGGAGTTCTGCATGAAGTGTTCATTTTGGCCTTCTCTCGCTGAGAAAACACAATTTGTGACCTGTGACACAAAAATGCCATAACTTTTGTTCAAAGTGAGTTTTCAGTCAAGTTTCAACCTGAAAGCATAGAAAGATGCATAAACTTGAAGTTACAGCTTGATTTCAGTGAGTTTTCATCAAAATACAGGAGATCTGCATGAAGTGTTCATTTTGGCCTTCTCTTGCTGAGAAAACACTATTTGTGACCTGTGATAAAAAAATGCCATAACTTTTGTTCAAAGTGAGTTTTCAGTCAAGTTTCAACCTGAAAGCATAGAAAGATGCATAAACTTGAAGTTACAGCTTGATTTCAGTGAGTTTTCATCAAAATACAGGAGTTATGCATGAAGTGTTCATTTTGGCCTTCTCTCGCTGAGAAAACACAATTTGTGACCTGTGATACAAAAATGCCATAACTTTTGTTCAAAGTGAGTTTTCAGTCAAGTTTCAACCTGAAAGCATAGAAAGATGCATAAACTTGAAGTTACAGCTTGATTTCAGTGAGTTTTCATCAAAATACAGGAGATCTGCATGAAGTGTTCATTTTGGCCTTCTCTTGCTGAGAAAACACTATTTGTGACCTGTGATACAAAAATGCCATAACTTTTGTTCAAAGTGAGTTTTCAGTCAAGTTTCAACCTGAAAGCATAGAAAGATGCATAAACTTGAAGTTACAGCTTGATTTCAGTGAGTTTTCATCAAAATACAGGAGTTATGCATGAAGTGTTCATATTGGCCTTCTCTCGCTGAGAAAACACTATTTGTGACCTGTGATACAAAAATGCCATAACTTTTGTTCAAAGTGAGTGTTCAGTCAAGTTTCAACCTGAAAGCATAGAAAGATGCATAAACTTGAAGTTACAGCTTGATTTCAGTGAGTTTTCATCAAAATACAGGAGTTCTGCATGAAGTGTGCATTTTGGCCTTCTCTCGCTGAGAAAACACTATTTGTGACCTGTGATACAAAAATGCCATAACTTTTGTTCAAAGTGAGTTTTCAGTCAAGTTTCAACCTGAAAACATAGAAAGATGCATAAACTTGAAGTTACAGCTTGATTTCAGTGAGTTTTCATCAAAATACAGGAGTTATGCATGAAGTGTTCATTTTGGCCTTCTCTCGCTGAGAAAACACTATTTGTGACCTGTGACACAAAAATGCCATAACTTTTGTTCAAAGTGAGTTTTAAGTCAAGTTTCAACCTGAAAGCATAGAAAGATGCATAAACTTGAAGTTACAGCTTGATTTCAGTGAGTTTTCATCAAAATACAGGAGTTCTGCATGAAGTGTTCATTTTGGCCTTCTCTCGCTGAGAAAACGCTATTTGTGACCTGCGACACAGAACAGCCATAACTTTTGTTCAAAGTGAGTTTTCAGTCAAGTTTCAACCTGAAAGCATAGAAAGATGCATAAACTTGAAGTTACAGCTTGATTTCAGTGAGTTTTCATCAAAATTCAGGAGTTCTGCATGAAGTGTTCATTTTGGCCTTCTCTCGCTGAGAAAACCCTATTTGTGACCTGTGATACAAAAATGCCATAACTTTTCTTCAAAGTGAGTTTTCAGTCAAGTTTCAACCTGAAAACATAGAAAGATGCATAAACTTGAAGTTACAGCTTGATTTCAGTGAGTTTTCATCAAAATACAGGAGTTATGCATGAAGTGTTCATATTGGCCTTCTCTCGCTGAGAAAACACTATTTGTGACCTGTGAAACAAAAATGCCATAACTTTTGTTCAAAGTGAGTTTTCAGTCAAGTTTCAACTGAAAGCATAAAAAGATGCATAAACTTGAAGTTACAGCTTGATTTCAGTGAGTTTTCATCAAAATACAGGAGTTCTGCATGAAGTGTTCATTTTGGCCTTCTCTCGCTGAGAAAACACTATTTGTGACCTGTGATACAAAAATGCCATAACTTTTGTTCAAAGTGAGTTTTCAGTCAAGTTTCAACCTGAAAGCATAGAAAGATGCATAAACTTGAAGTTACAGCTTGATTTCAGTGAGTTTTCATCAAAATACAGGAGATCTGCATGAAGTGTTCATTTTGGCCTTCTCTTGCTGAGAAAACACTATTTGTGACCTGTGATACAAAAATGCCATAACTTTTGTTCAAAGTGAGTTTTCAGTCAAGTTTCAACCTGAAAGCATAGAAAGATGCATAATCTTGAAGTTACAGCTTGATTTCAGTGAGTTTTCATCAAAATACAGGAGTTATGCATGAAGTGTTCATATTGGCCTTCTCTCGCTGAGAAAACACTATTTGTGACCTGTGATACAAAAATGCCATAACTTTTCTTCAAAGTGAGTGTTCGGTCAAGTTTCAACCTGAAAGCATAGAAAGATGCATAAACTTGAAGTTACAGCTTGATTTCAGTGAGTTTTCATCAAAATACAGGAGTTCTGCATGAAGTGTTCATTTTGGCCTTCTCTCGCTGAGAAAACACTATTTGTGACCTGCGACACAGAACAGAAATAACTTTTGTTCAAAGTGAGTTTTCAGTCAAGTTTCAACCTGAAAGCATAGAAAGATGCATAAACTTGAAGTTACAGCTTGATTTCAGTGAGTTTTCATCAAAATACAGGAGTTCTGCATGAAGTGTTCATTTTGGCCTTCTCTCGCTGAGAAAACACTATTTGTGACCTGTGATACAAAAATGCCATAACTTTTCTTCAAAGTGAGTGTTCGGTCAAGTTTCAACCTGAAAGCATAGAAAGATGCATAAACTTGAAGTTACAGCTTGATTTCAGTGAGTTTTCATCAAAATACAGGAGTTATGCATGAAGTGTTCATTTTGGCCTTCTCTCGCTGAGAAAACACTATTTGTGACCTGTGACACAAAAATGCCATAACTTTTGTTCAAAGTGAGTTTTAAGTCAAGTTTCAACCTGAAAGCATAGAAAGATGCATAAACTTGAAGTTAATGCTTGATTTCAGTGAGTTTTCATCAAAATACAGGAGTTCTGCATGAAGTGTTCATTTTGGCCTTCTCTCGCTGAGAAAACGCTATTTGTGACCTGCGACACAGAACAGCCATAACTTTTGTTCAAAGTGAGTTTTCAGTCAAGTTTCAACCTGAAAGCATAGAAAGATGCATAAACTTGAAGTTACAGCTTGATTTCAGTGAGTTTTCATCAAAATACAGGAGTTCTGCATAAAGTGTTCATTTTGGCCTTCTCTTGCTGAGAAAACATTATTGTGACCTGTGATACAAAAATGCCATAACTTTTTTCAAAGTGAGTTTTCAGTCAAGTTTCAACCTGAAAGCATAGAAAGATGCATAAACTTGAAATTATAGGTGGATTTCAGTAAGTTTTCATCAAAATACAGGAGTTCTGCATGAAGTGTTCATTTTGGCCTTCTCTTGCTGAGAAAACATTATTGTGACCTGTGATACAAAAATGCCATAACTTTTCTTCAAAGTGAGTTTTAAGTCAAGTTTCAACCTGAAAGCATAGAAAAATGCATAAACTTGAAGTTACAGCTTGATTTCAGTGAGTTTTCATCAAAATTCAGGAGTTCTGCATGAAGTGTTCATTTTGGCCTTCTCTCGCAGAGAAAACGCTATGTGTGACCTGCGACACAGAACAGCCATAACTTTTGTTCAAAGTGAGTTTTCAGTCAAGTTTCAACCTGAAAGCATAGAAAGATGCATAAACTTGAAGTTACAGCTTGATTTCAGTGAGTTTTCATCAAAATACAGGAGTTCTGCATGAAGTGTTCATTTTGGCCTTATCTCGCTGAGAAAACACTATTTGTGACCTGTGATACAAAAATGCCATAACTTTTGTTCAAAGTGAGTGTTCAGTCAAGTTTCAACCTGAAAGCATAGAAAGATGCATAAACTTGAAGTTACAGCTTGATTTCAGTGAGTTTTCATCAAAATACAGGAGTTCTGCATGAAGTGTTCATTTTGGCCTTCTCTCGCTGAGAAAACACTATTTGTGACCTGTGATACAAAAATGCCATAACTTTTGTTCAAAGTGAGTTTTCAGTCAAGTTTCAACCTGAAAGCATAGAAAGATGCATAAACTTGAAGTTACAGCTTGATTTCAGTGAGTTTTCATCAAAATACAGGAGTTCTGCATGAAGTGTTCATTTTGGCCTTCTCTCGCTGAGAAAACACTATTTGTGACCTGTGATACAAAAATGCCATAACTTTTGTTCAAAGTGAGTTTTCAGTCAAGTTTCAAGCTGAAAGCATAGAAAGATGCATAAACTTGAAGTTAGAGCTTGATTTCAGTGAGTTTTCATCAAAATACAGGAGTTCTGCATGAAGTGTTCATTTTGGCCTTCTCTCGCTGAGAAAACGCTATGTGTGACCTGTGATACAAAAATGCCATAATTTTTGTTCAAAGTGAGTTTTCAGTCAAGTTTCAACCTGAAAGCATAGAAAGATGCATAAACTTGAAGTTACAGCTTGATTTCAGTGAGTTTTCATCAAAATACAGGAGTTCTGCATGAAGTGTTCATTTTGGCCTTCTCTCGCTGAGAAAACACTATTTGTGACCTGTGATACAAAAATGCCATAACTTTTGGTCAAAGTGAGTTTTCAGTCAAGTTTCAACCTGAAAGCATAGAAAGATGCATAAACTTGAAGTTACAGCTTGATTTCAGTGAGTTTTCATCAAAATACAGGAGTTCTGCATGAAGTGTTCATTTTGGCCTTCTCTCGCTGAGAAAACGCTATTTGTGACCTGCGACACAGAACAGCCATAACTTTTTTTCAAAGTGAGTTTTCAGTCAAGTTTCAACCTGAAAGCATAGAAAGATGCATAAACTTGAAGTTACAGCTTGATTTCAGTGAGTTTTCATCAAAATACAGGAGATCTGCATGAAGTGTTCATTTTGGCCTTCTCTTGCTGAGAAAACACTATTTGTGACCTGTGATACAAAAATGCCATAACTTTTGTTCAAAGTGAGTTTTCAGTCAAGTTTCAACCTGAAAGCATAGAAAGATGCATAAACTTGAAGTTACAGCTTGATTTCAGTGAGTTTTCATCAAAATACAGGAGTTCTGCATGAAGTGTTCATTTTGGCCTTCTCTCGCTGAGAAAACACTATTTGTGACCTGTGATACAAAAATGCCATAACTTTTGTTCAAAGTGAGTTTTCAGTCAAGTTTCAAGCTGAAAGCATAGAAAGATGCATAAACTTGAAGTTAGAGCTTGATTTCAGTGAGTTTTCATCAAAATACAGGAGTTCTGCATGAAGTGTTCATTTTGGCCTTCTCTCGCTGAGAAAACGCTATTTGTGACCTGTGATACAAAAATGCCATAATTTTTGTTCAAAGTGAGTTTTCAGTCAAGTTTCAACCTGAAAGCATAGAAAGATGCATAAACTTGAAGTTACAGCTTGATTTCAGTGAGTTTTCATCAAAATACAGGAGTTCTGCATGAAGTGTTCATTTTGGCCTTCTCTCGCTGAGAAAACACTATTTGTGACCTGTGATACAAAAATGCCATAACTTTTGGTCAAAGTGAGTTTTCAGTCAAGTTTCAAACTGAAAGCATAGAAAGATGCATAAACTTGAAGTTACAGCTTGATTTCAGTGAGTTTTCATCAAAATACAGGAGTTCTGCATGAAGTGTTCATTTTGGCCTTCTCTCGCTGAGAAAACGCTATTTGTGACCTGCGACACAGAACAGCCATAACTTTTGTTCAAAGTGAGTTTTCAGTCAAGTTTCAACCTGAAAGCATAGAAAGATGCATAAACTTGAAATTATAGGTGGATTTCAGTAAGTTTTCATCAAAATACAGGAGTTCTGCATGAAGTGTTCATTTTGGCCTTCTCTCGCTGAGAAAACACTACTTGTGACCTGTGATACAAAAATGCCACAACTTTTTTTAAAAGTGAGTTTTCAGTCAAGTTTCTTCCTGAAAGCATAGAAAGATGCAAAAACTTGAAGTTACAGCTTGATTTCAGTGAGTTTTCATCAAAATACAGGAGTTCTGCATGAAGTGTTCATTTTGGCCTTCTCTCGCTGAGAAAACACTATTTGTGACCTGTGATACAAAAATGCCATAACTTTTGTTCAAAGTGAGTTTTCAGTCAAGTTTCAACCTGAAAGCATAGAAAGATGCATAAACTTGAAGTTACAGCTTGATTTCAGTGAGTTTTCATCAAAATACAGGAGTTCTGCATGAAGTGTTCATTTTGGCCTTCTCTCGCTGAGAAAACACTATTTGTGACCTGTGATACAAAAATGCCATAACTTTTGTTCAAAGTGAGTTTTCAGTCAAGTTTCAACCTGAAAGCATAGAAAGATGCATAAACTTGAAGTTACAGCTTGATTTCAGTGAGTTTTCATCAAAATACAGGAGTTCTGCATGAAGTGTTCATTTTGGCCTTCTCTCGCTGAGAAAACACTATTTTTGACCTGTGATACAAAAATGCCATAACTTTTGTTCAAAGTGAGTTTTCAGTCAAGTTTCAACCTGAAAGCATAGAAAGATGCATAAACTTGAAGTTACAGCTTGATTTCAGTGAGTTTTCATCAAAATACAGGAGTTCTGCATGAAGTGTTCATTTTGGCCTTCTCTCGCTGAGAAAACACTATTTGTGACCTGTGATACAAAAATGCCATAACTTTTGTTCAAAGTGATTTTTCAGTCAAGTTTCAACCTGAAAGCATAGAAAGATGCATAAACTTGAAGTTACAGCTTGATTTCAGTGAGTTTTCATCAAAATACAGGAGTTCTGCATGAAGTGTGCATTTTGGCCTTCTCTCGCTGAGAAAACACTATTTGTGACCTGTGATACAAAAATGCCATAACTTTTGTTCAAAGTGAGTTTTCAGTCAAGTTTCAACCTGAAAGCATAGAAAGATGCATAAACTTGAAGTTACAGCTTGATTTCAGTGAGTTTTCATCAAAATACAGGAGATCTGCATGAAGTGTTCATTTTGGCCTTCTCTTGCTGAGAAAACACTATTTGTGACCTGTGATACAAAAATGCCATAACTTTTGTTCAAAGTGAGTTTTCAGTCAAGTTTCAACCTGAAAGCATAGAAAGATGCATAAACTTGAAGTTACAGCTTGATTTCAGTGAGTTTTCATCAAAATACAGGAGTTATGCATGAAGTGTTCATATTGGCCTTCTCTCGCTGAGAAAACACTATTTGTGACCTGTGACACAAAAATGCCATAACTTTTGTTCAAAGTGAGTTTTAAGTCAAGTTTTAACCTGAAAGCATAGAAAGATGCATAAACTTGAAGTTACAGCTTGATTTCAGTGAGTTTTCATCAAAATACAGGAGTTCTGCATGAAGTGTTCATTTTGGCCTTCTCTCGCTGAGAAAACGCTATTTGTGACCTGTGATACAAAAATGCCATAACTTTTGTTCAAAGTGAGTTTTCAGTCAAGTTTCAACCTGAAAACATAGAAAGATGCATAAACTTGAAGTTACAGCTTGATTTCAGTGAGTTTTCATCAAAATACAGGAGTTCTGCATGAAGTGTTCATATTGGCCTTCTCTCGCTGAGAAAACACTATTTGTGACCTGTGATCCAAAATGCCATAACTTTTGTTCAAAGTGAGTTTTCAGTCAAGTTTCAACCTGAAAGCATAGAAAGATGCATAAACTTGAAGTTACAGCTTGATTTCAGTGAGTTTTCATCAAAATACAGGAGATCTGCATGAAGTGTTCATTTTGGCCTTCTCTTGCTGAGAAAACACTATTTGTGACCTGTGATACAAAAATGCCATAACTTTTGTTCAAAGTGAGTTTTCAGTCAAGTTTCAACCTGAAAGCATAGAAAGATGCATAAACTTGAAGTTACAGCTTGATTTCAGTGAGTTTTCATCAAAATACAGGAGTTCTGCATGAAGTGTTCATTTTGGCCTTCTCTCGCTGAGAAAACACTATTTGTGACCTGTGATACAAAAATGCCATAACTTTTGTTCAAAGTGAGTTTTCAGTCAAGTTTCAAGCTGAAAGCATAGAAAGATGCATAAACTTGAAGTTAGAGCTTGATTTCAGTGAGTTTTCATCAAAATACAGGAGTTCTGCATGAAGTGTTCATTTTGGCCTTCTCTCGCTGAGAAAACGCTATTTGTGACCTGTGATACAAAAATGCCATAACTTTTGTTCAAAGTGAGTTTTAAGTCAAGTTTTAACCTGAAAGCATAGAAAGATGCATAAACTTGAAGTTACAGCTTGATTTCAGTGAGTTTTCATCAAAATACAGGAGTTCTGCATGAAGTGTTCATTTTGGCCTTCTCTCGCTGAGAAAACGCTATTTGTGACCTGTGATACAAAAATGCCATAACTTTTGTTCAAAGTGAGTTTTCAGTCAAGTTTCAACCTGAAAACATAGAAAGATGCATAAACTTGAAGTTACAGCTTGATTTCAGTGAGTTTTCATCAAAATACAGGAGTTCTGCATGAAGTGTTCATATTGGCCTTCTCTCGCTGAGAAAACACTATTTGTGACCTGTGATCCAAAATGCCATAACTTTTGTTCAAAGTGAGTTTTCAGTCAAGTTTCAACCTGAAAGCATAGAAAGATGCATAAACTTGAAGTTACAGCTTGATTTCAGTGAGTTTTCATCAAAATACAGGAGATCTGCATGAAGTGTTCATTTTGGCCTTCTCTTGCTGAGAAAACACTATTTGTGACCTGTGATACAAAAATGCCATAACTTTTGTTCAAAGTGAGTTTTCAGTCAAGTTTCAACCTGAAAGCATAGAAAGATGCATAAACTTGAAGTTACAGCTTGATTTCAGTGAGTTTTCATCAAAATACAGGAGTTCTGCATGAAGTGTTCATTTTGGCCTTCTCTCGCTGAGAAAACACTATTTGTGACCTGTGATACAAAAATGCCATAACTTTTGTTCAAAGTGAGTTTTCAGTCAAGTTTCAAGCTGAAAGCATAGAAAGATGCATAAACTTGAAGTTAGAGCTTGATTTCAGTGAGTTTTCATCAAAATACAGGAGTTCTGCATGAAGTGTTCATTTTGGCCTTCTCTCGCTGAGAAAACGCTATTTGTGACCTGTGATACAAAAATGCCATAATTTTTGTTCAAAGTGAGTTTTCAGTCAAGTTTCAACCTGAAAGCATAGAAAGATGCATAAACTTGAAGTTACAGCTTGATTTCAGTGAGTTTTCATCAAAATACAGGAGTTCTGCATGAAGTGTTCATTTTGGCCTTCTCTCGCTGAGAAAACACTATTTGTGACCTGTGATACAAAAATGCCATAACTTTTGGTCAAAGTGAGTTTTCAGTCAAGTTTCAACCTGAAAGCATAGAAAGATGCATAAACTTGAAGTTACAGCTTGATTTCAGTGAGTTTTCATCAAAATACAGGAGTTCTGCATGAAGTGTTCATTTTGGCCTTTTCTCGCTGAGAAAACGCTATTTGTGACCTGCTACACAGAACAGCCATAACTTTTGTTCAAAGTGAGTTTTCAGTCAAGTTTCAACCTGAAAGCATAGAAAGATGCATAAACTTGAAATTATAGGTGGATTTCAGTAAGTTTTCATCAAAATACAGGAGTTCTGCATGAAGTGTTCATTTTGGCCTTCTCTCGCTGAGAAAACACTACTTGTGACCTGTGATACAAAAATGCCACAACTTTTTTTAAAAGTGAGTTTTCAGTCAAGTTTCTTCCTGAAAGCATAGAAAGATGCAAAAACTTGAAGTTACAGCTTGATTTCAGTGAGTTTTCATCAAAATACATGAGTTCTGCATGAAGTGTTCATTTTGGCCTTCTCTCACTGAGAAAACACTATTTGTGACCTGTGATACAAAAATGCCATAACTTTTGTTCAAAGTGAGTTTTCAGTCAAGTTTCAACCTGAAAGCATAGAAAGATGCATAAACTTGAAGTTACAGCTTGATTTCAGTGAGTTTTCATCAAAATACAGGAGTTCTGCATGAAGTGTTCATTTTGGCCTTCTCTCGCTGAGAAAACACTATTTGTGACCTGTGATACAAAAATGCCATAACTTTTGTTCAAAGTGAGTTTTCAGTCAAGTTTCAACCTGAAAGCATAGAAAGATGCATAAACTTGAAGTTACAGCTTGATTTCAGTGAGTTTTCATCAAAATACAGGAGTTCTGCATGAAGTGTTCATTTTGGCCTTCTCTCGCTGAGAAAACACTATTTGTGACCTGTGATACAAAAATGCCATAACTTTTGTTCAAAGTGAGTTTTCAGTCAAGTTTCAACCTGAAAGCATAGAAAGATGCATAAACTTGAAGTTACAGCTTGATTTCAGTGAGTTTTCATCAAAATACAGGAGTTCTGCATGAAGTGTTCATTTTGGCCTTCTCTCGCTGAGAAAACACTATTTGTGACCTGTGATACAAAAATGCCATAACTTTTGTTCAAAGTGATTTTTCAGTCAAGTTTCAACCTGAAAGCATAGAAAGATGCATAAACTTGAAGTTACAGCTTGATTTCAGTGAGTTTTCATCAAAATACAGGAGTTCTGCATGAAGTATTCATTTTGGCCTTCTCTCGCTGAGAAAACACTATTTGTGACCTGTGATACAAAAATGCCATAACTTTTGTTCAAAGTGAGTTTTAAGTCAAGTTTCAACCTGAAAGCATAGAAAGATGCATAAACTTGAAGTTACAGATTGATTTCAGTGAGTTTTCATCAAAATACAGGAGTTCTGCATGAAGTGTTCATTTTGGCCTTCTCTCGCTGAGAAAACACTATTTGTGACCTGTGATCCAAAATGCCATAACTTTTGTTCAAAGTGAGTTTTCAGTCAAGTTTCAACCTGAAAGCATAGAAAGATGCATAAACTTGAAGTTACAGCTTGATTTCAGTGAGTTTTCATCAAAATACAGGAGATCTGCATGAAGTGTTCATTTTGGCCTTCTCTTGCTGAGAAAACACTATTTGTGACCTGTGATACAAAAATGCCATAACTTTTGTTCAAAGTGAGTTTTCAGTCAAGTTTCAACCTGAAAGCATAGAAAGATGCATAAACTTGAAGTTACAGCTTGATTTCAGTGAGTTTTCATCAAAATACAGGAGTTCTGCATGAAGTGTTCATTTTGGCCTTCTCTCGCTGAGAAAACACTATTTGTGACCTGTGATACAAAAATGCCATAACTTTTGTTCAAAGTGAGTTTTCAGTCAAGTTTCAAGCTGAAAGCATAGAAAGATGCATAAACTTGAAGTTAGAGCTTGATTTCAGTGAGTTTTCATCAAAATACAGGAGTTCTGCATGAAGTGTTCATTTTGGCCTTCTCTCGCTGAGAAAACGCTATTTGTGACCTGTGATACAAAAATGCCATAATTTTTGTTCAAAGTGAGTTTTCAGTCAAGTTTCAACCTGAAAGCATAGAAAGATGCATAAACTTGAAGTTACAGCTTGATTTCAGTGAGTTTTCATCAAAATACAGGAGTTCTGCATGAAGTGTTCATTTTGGCCTTCTCTCGCTGAGAAAACACTATTTGTGACCTGTGATACAAAAATGCCATAACTTTTGGTCAAAGTGAGTTTTCAGTCAAGTTTCAACCTGAAAGCATAGAAAGATGCATAAACTTGAAGTTACAGCTTGATTTCAGTGAGTTTTCATCAAAATACAGGAGTTCTGCATGAAGTGTTCATTTTGGCCTTTTCTCGCTGAGAAAACGCTATTTGTGACCTGCGACACAGAACAGCCATAACTTTTGTTCAAAGTGAGTTTTCAGTCAAGTTTCAACCTGAAAGCATAGAAAGATGCATAAACTTGAAATTATAGGTGGATTTCAGTAAGTTTTCATCAAAATACAGGAGTTCTGCATGAAGTGTTCATTTTGGCCTTCTCTCGCTGAGAAAACACTACTTGTGACCTGTGATACAAAAATGCCAGAACTTTTTTTAAAAGTGAGTTTTCAGTCAAGTTTCTTCCTGAAAGCATAGAAAGATGCAAAAACTTGAAGTTACAGCTTGATTTCAGTGAGTTTTCATCAAAATACATGAGTTCTGCATGAAGTGTTCATTTTGGCCTTCTCTCACTGAGAAAACACTATTTGTGACCTGTGATACAAAAATGCCATAACTTTTGTTCAAAGTGAGTTTTCAGTCAAGTTTCAACCTGAAAGCATAGAAAGATGCATAAACTTGAAGTTACAGCTTGATTTCAGTGAGTTTTCATCAAAATACAGGAGTTCTGCATGAAGTCTTCATTTTGGCCTTCTCTCGCTGAGAAAACACTATTTGTGACCTGTGACACAAAAATGCCATAACTTTTGTTCAAAGTGAGTTTTCAGTCAAGTTTCAACCTGAAAGCATAGAAAGATGCATAAACTTGAAGTTACAGCTTGATTTCAGTGAGTTTTCATCAAAATACAGGAGTTCTGCATGAAGTGTTCATTTTGGCCTTCTCTCGCTGAGAAAACACTATTTGTGACCTGTGATACAAAAATGCCATAACTTTTGTTCAAAGTGAGTTTTCAGTCAAGTTTCAACCTGAAAGCATAGAAAGATGCATAAACTTGAAGTTACAGCTTGATTTCAGTGAGTTTTCATCAAAATACAGGAGTTCTGCATGAAGTGTTCATTTTGGCCTTCTCTCGCTGAGAAAACACTATTTGTGACCTGTGATACAAAAATGCCATAACTTTTGTTCAAAGTGATTTTTCAGTCAAGTTTCAACCTGAAAGCATAGAAAGATGCATAAACTTGAAGTTACAGCTTGATTTCAGTGAGTTTTCATCAAAATACAGGAGTTCTGCATGAAGTATTCATTTTGGCCTTCTCTCGCTGAGAAAACACTATTTGTGACCTGTGATACAAAAATGCCATAACTTTTGTTCAAAGTGAGTTTTAAGTCAAGTTTCAACCTGAAAGCATAGAAAGATGCATAAACTTGAAGTTACAGATTGATTTCAGTGAGTTTTCATCAAAATACAGGAGTTCTGCATGAAGTGTTCATTTTGGCCTTCTCTCGCTGAGAAAACGCTCTTTGTGACCTGCGACACAAAACAGCCATAACTTTTGTTCAAAGTGAGTTTTCAGTCAAGTTTCAACCTGAAAACATAGAAAGATGCATAAACTTGAAGTTACAGCTTGATTTCAGTGAGTTTTCATCAAAATACAGGAGTTCTGCATGAAGTGTTCATTTTGGCCTTCTCTCGCTGAGAAAACACTATTTGTGACCTGTGATACAAAAATGCCATAACTTTTGTTCAAAGTGAGTTTTCAGTCAAGTTTCAACCTGAAAGCATAGAAAGATGCATAAACTTGAAGTTACAGCTTGATTTCAGTGAGTTTTCATCAAAATACAGGAGTTCTGCATGAAGTGTTCATTTTGGCCTTCTCTCGCTGAGAAAACGCTATTTTTGACCTTCGACACAAAACAGCCATATCTTTTGTTCAAAATGAGTTTTCAGTCAAGTTTCAACCTGAAAACATAGAAAGATGCATAAACTTGAAGTTAGAGCTTGATTTCAGTGAGTTTTCATGAAAATACAGGAGTTCTGCATGAAGTGTTCATTTTGGCCTTCTCTCGCTGAGAAAACGCTATTTGTGACCTGCGACAAAGAACAGCCATAACTTTTGTTCAAAGTGAGTTTTCAGTCAAGTTTCAACCTGAAAGCATAGAATGATGCATAAACTTGAAGTTACAGCTTGATTTCAGTGAGTTTTCATCAAAATACAGGAGTTCTGCATGAAGTGTTCATTTTGGCCTTCTCTCGCTGAGAAAACGCTATTTGTGACTTGCGACACAGAACAGCCATAACTTTTGTTAAAAGTGAGTTTTCAGTCAAGTTTCAACCTGAAAGCATAGAAAGATGCATAAACTTGAAGTTACAGCTTGATTTCAGTGAGTTTTCATCAAAATACAGGAGTTCTGCATGAAGTGTTCATTTTGGCCTTCTCTCGCTGAGAAAACACTATTTGTGACCTGTGATACAAAAATGCCATAACTTTTGTTCAAAGTGAGTTTTCAGTCAAGTTTCAACCTGAAAGCATAGAAAGATGCATAAACTTGAAGTTACAGCTTGATTTCAGTGAGTTTTCATCAAAATACAGGAGTTCTGCATATAGTGTTCATTTTGGCCTTCTTTCGCTGAGAAAACGCTATTTGTGACCTGCGACACAGAACAGCCATAACTTTTGTTCAAAGTGAGTTTTCAGTCAAGTTTCAACCTGAAAGCATAGAAAGATGCATAAACTTGAAGTTACAGCTTGATTTCAGTGAGTTTTCATCAAAATACAGGAATTCTGCATGAAGTGTTCATTTTGGCCTTCTCTCGCTGAGAAAACACTATTTGTGACCTGTGATACAAAAATGCCATAACTTTTGTTCAAAGTGAGTTTTCAGTCAAGTTTCAACCTGAAAGCATAGAAAGATGCATAAACTTGAAGTTACAGCTTGATTTCAGTGAGTTTTCATCAAAATACAGGAGTTCTGCATGAAGTGTTCATTTTGGCCTTCTCTCGCTGAGAAAACACTATTTGTGACCTGTGATACAAAAATACCATAACTTTTGTTCAAAGTGAGTTTTCAGTCAAGTTTCAACCTGAAAGCAAAGAAAGATGCATAAACTTGAAGTTACAGCTTGATTTCAGTGAGTTTTCATCAAAATACAGGAGTTCTGCATGAAGTATTCATTTTGGCCTTCTCTCTCTGAGAAAAGGCTATTTGTGACCTGCGACACAGAACAGCAATAACTTTTGTTCAAAGTGAGTTTTCAGTCAAGTTTCAACCTGAAAGCATAGAAAGATGCATAAACTTGAAGTTACAGCTTGATTTCAGTGAGTTTTCATCAAAATACAGGAGTTCTGTGTGAAGTGTTCATTTTGGCCTTCTCTCGCTGAGAAAACACTATTTGTGACCTGTGATACAAAAATGCCAATAATTTTGGTCAAAGTGAGTTTTCAGTCAAGTTTCAATCTGAAAGCATAGAAAGATGCATAAACTTGAAGTTACAGCTTGATTTCAGTGAGTTTTCATCAAAATACAGGAGTTCTGCATGAAGTGTTCATTTTGGCCTTCTCTCGCTGAGAAAACACTATTTGTGACCTGTGATACAAAAATGCCATAACTTTTGTTCAAAGTGAGTTTTCAGTCAAGTTTCAACCTGAAAGCATCGAAAGATGCATAAACTTGAAGTTACAGCTTGATTTCAGTGAGTTTTCATCAAAATACAGGAGTTCTGCATGAAGTGTTCATTTTGGCCCTCTCTCGCTGAGAAAACACTATTTGTGACCTGCGACACAGAACAGCCATAACTTTTGTTCAAAGTGAGTTTTCAGTCAAGTTTCAACCTGAAAGCATAGAAAGATGCATAAACTTGAAGTTACAGCTTGATTTCAGTGAGTTTTCATCAAAATACAGGAGTTCTGCATGAAGTGTTCATTTTGGCCTTCTCTCGCTGAGAAAACACTATTTGTGACCTGTGATACAAAAATGCCATAACTTTTGTTCAAAGTGAGTTTTCAGTCAAGTTTCAACCTGAAAGCATAGAAAGATGCATAAACTTGAAGTTACAGCTTGATTTCAGTGAGTTTTCATCAAAATACAGGAGTTCTGCATGAAGTGTTCATTTTGGCCTTCTCTCGCTGAGAAAACACTATTTGTGACCTGTGATAAAAAAATGCCATATCTTTTCTTCAAAGTGAGTTTTCAGTCAAGTTTCAACCTGAAAGCATAGAAAGATGCATAAACTTGAAGTTACAGCTTGATTTCAGTGAATTTTCATCAAAATACAGGAGTTCTGCATGAAGTGTTCATTTTGGCCTTCTCTCGCTGAGAAAACACTATTTGTGACCTGTGATACAAAAATGCCATAACTTTTGTTCAAAGTGAGTTTTCAGTCAAGTTTCAACCTGAAAGCATAGAAGGATGCATAAACTTGAAGTTACAGCTTGATTTCAGTGAGTTTTCATCAAAATACAGGAGTTCTGCATGAAGTGTTCATTTTTTGCCTTCTCTCGCTGAGAAAACGCTATTTGTGACCTGCGACACAGAACAGCAATAACTTTTGTTCAAAGTGAGTTTTCAGTCAAGTTTCAACCTGAAAGCATAGAAAGATGCATAAACTTGAAGTTACAGCTTGATTTCAGTGAGTTTTCATCAAAATACAGGAGTGCTGCATGAAGTGTTCATTTTGGCCTTCTCTCGCTGAGAAAACACTATTTGTGACCTGTGATACAAAAATGCCATAAATTTTGTTCAAAGTGAGTTTTCAGTCAAGTTTCAAACTGAAAGCATAGAAAGATGCATAAACTTGAAGTTACAGCTTGATTTCAGTGAGTTTTCATCAAAATACAGGAGTTCTGCATGAAGTGTTCCTTTTGGCCTTCTCTCGCTGAGAAAACACTATTTGTGACCTGTGATAAAAAAATGCCATAACTTTTGTTCAAAGTGAGTTTTCAGTCAAGTTTCAACCTGAAAGCATAGAAAGATGCATAAACTTGAAGTTACAGCTTGATTTCAGTGAGTTTTCATCAAAATACAGGAGTTCTGCATGAAGTGTTCATTTTGGCCTTCTCTCGCTGAGAAAACACTATTTGTGACCTGTGATACAAAAATGCCATAACTTTTGTTCAAAGTGAGTTTTCAGTCAAGTTTCAACCTGAAAGCATAGAAAGATGCATAAACTTGAAGTTACAGCTTGATTTCAGTGAGTTTTCATCAAAATACAGGAGTTCTGCATGAAGTGTTCATTTTGGCCTTCTCTCGCTGAGAAAACACTATTTGTGACCTGTGATACAAAAATGCCATAACTTTTGTTCAAAGTGAGTTTTCAGTCAAGTTTCAACCTGAAAGCATAGAAAGATGCATAAACTTGAAGTTACAGCTTGATTTCAGTGAGTTTTCATCAAAATACAGGAGTTCTGCATGAAGTGTTCATTTTGGCCTTCTCTCGCTGAGAAAACACGATTAATGACCTGTGATACAAAAATGCCATAACTTTTGTTCAAAGTGAGTTTTCAGTCAAGTTTCAACCTGAAAGCATAGAAAGATGCATAAACTTGAAGTTACAGCTTGATTTCAGTGACTTTTCATCAAAATACAGGAGTTCTGCATGAAGTGTTCATTTTGGCCTTCTCTCGCTGAGAAAACACTATTTGTGACCTGTGATACAAAAATGCCATAACTTTTGTTCAAAGTGAGTTTTCAGTCAAGTTTCAACCTGAAAGCATAGTAAGATGCATAAACTTGAAGTTACAGCTTGATTTCAGTGAGTTTTCATGAAAATACAGGAGTTCTGCATGAAGTGTTCATTTTGGCCTTCTCTCGCTGAGAAAACACTATTTGTGACCTGTGATACAAAAATGCCATAACTTTTGTTCAAAGTGAGTTTTCAGTCAAGTTTCAACCTGAAAGCATAGAAAGATGCATAAACTTGAAGTTACAGCTTGATTTCAGTGAGTTTTCATCAAAATACAGGAGTTCTGCATGAAGTGTTCATTTTGGCCTTCTCTCGCTGAGAAAACACTATTTGTGACCTGTGATACAAAAATGCCATAACTTTTGTTCAAAGTGAGTTTTCATTCAAGTTTCAACCTGAAAGCATAGAAAGATGCATAAACTTGAAGTTACAGCTTGATTTCAGTGAGTTTTCATGAAAATACAGGAGTTCTGCATGAAGTGTTCATTTTGGCCTTCTCTCGCTGAGAAAACGCTATTTGTGACCTGTGATACAAAAATGCCATAACTTTTGTTCAAAGTGAGTTTTCAGTCAAGTTTCAACCTGAAAGCATAGAAAGATGCATAAACTTGAAGTTACAGCTTGATTTCAGTGAGTTTTCATGAAAATACAGGAGTTCTGCATGAAGTGTTCATTTTGGCCTTCTCTCGTTGAAAAAACACTATTTGTGACCTGTGATACAAAAATGCCATAACTTTTGTTCAAAGTGAGTTTTCAGTCAAGTTTCAACCTGAAAGCATAGAAAGATACATAAACTTGAAGTTACAGCTTGATTTCAGTGAGTTTTCATCAAAATACAGGAGTTCTGCATGAAGTGTTCCTTTTGGCCTTCTCTCGCTGAGAAAACACTATTTGTGACCTGTGATAAAAAAATGCCATAACTTTTGTTCAAAGTGAGTTTTCAGTCAAGTTTCAACCTGAAAGCATAGAAAGATGCATAAACTTGAAGTTACAGCTTGATTTCAGTGAGTTTTCATCAAAATACAGGAGTTCTGCATGAAGTGTTCATTTTGGCCTTCTCTCGCTGAGAAAACACTATTTGTGACCTGTGATACAAAAATGCCATAACTTTTGTTCAAAGTGAGTTTTCAGTCAAGTTTCAACCTGAAAGCATAGAAAGATGCATAAACTTGAAGTTACAGCTTGATTTCAGTGAGTTTTCATCAAAATACAGGAGTTCTGCATGAAGTGTTCATTTTGGCCTTCTCTCGCTGAGAAAACACTATTTGTGACCTGTGATACAAAAATGCCATAACTTTTGTTCAAAGTGAGTTTTCAGTCAAGTTTCAACCTGAAAGCATAGAAAGATGCATAAACTTGAAGTTACAGCTTGATTTCAGTGAGTTTTCATCAAAATACAGGAGTTCTGCATGAAGTGTTCATTTTGGCCTTCTCTCGCTGAGAAAACACGATTTTTGACCTGTGATACAAAAATGCCATAACTTTTGTTCAAAGTGAGTTTTCAGTCAAGTTTCAACCTGAAAGCATAGAAAGATGCATAAACTTGAAGTTACAGCTTGATTTCAGTGACTTTTCATCAAAATACAGGAGTTCTGCATGAAGTGTTCATTTTGGCCTTCTCTCGCTGAGAAAACACTATTTGTGACCTGTGATACAAAAATGCCATAACTTTTGTTCAAAGTGAGTTTTCAGTCAAGTTTCAACCTGAAAGCATAGAAAGATGCATAAACTTGAAGTTACAGCTTGATTTCAGTGAGTTTTCATCAAAATACAGGAGTTCTGCATGAAGTGTTCATTTTGGCCTTCTCTCGCTGAGAAAACACTATTTGTGACCTGTGATACAAAAATGCCATAACTTTTGTTCAAAGTGAGTTTTCAGTCAAGTTTCAACCTGAAAGCATAGAAAGATGCATAAACTTGAAGTTACAGCTTGATTTCAGTGAGTTTTCATCAAAATACAGGAGTTCTGCATGAAGTGTTCATTTTGGCCTTCTCTCGCTGAGAAAACACTATTTGTGACCTGTGATACAAAAATGCCATAACTTTTGTTCAAAGTGAGTTTTCAGTCAAGTTTCAACCTGAAAGCATAGAAAGATGCATAAACTTGAAGTTACAGCTTGATTTCAGTGAGTTTTCATCAAAATACAGGAGTTCTGCATGAAGTGTTCATTTTGGCCTTCTCTCGCTGAGAAAACACTATTTGTGACCTGTGATACAAAAATGCCATAACTTTTGTTCAAAGTGAGTTTTCAGTCAAGTTTCAACCTGAAAGCATAGAAAGATGCATAAACTTGAAGTTACAGCTTGATTTCAGTGAGTTTTCATCAAAATACAGGAGTTCTGCATGAAGTGTTCATTTTGGCCTTCTCTCGCTGAGAAAACACTATTTGTGACCTGTGATACAAAAATGCCATAACTTTTGTTCAAAGTGAGTTTTCAGTCAAGTTTCAACCTGAAAGCATAGAAAGATGCATAAACTTGAAGTTACAGCTTGATTTCAGTGAGTTTTCATCAAAATACAGGAGTTCTGCATGAAGTGTTCATTTTGGCCTTCTCTCGCTGAGAAAACGCTATTTGTGACCTGCGACACAGAACAGCCATAACTTTTGTTCAAAGTTAGTTTTCAGTCAAGTTTCAACCTGAAAGCATAGAAAGATGCATAAACTTGAAGTTACAGCTTGATTTCAGTGAGTTTTCATCAAAATACAGGAGTTCTGCATGAAGTGTTCATTTTGGCCTTCTCTCGCTGAGAAAACACTATTTGTGACCTGTGATACAAAAATGCCATAACTTTTGTTCAAAGTGAGTTTTCAGTCAAGTTTCAACCTGAAAGCATAGAAAGATGCATAAACTTGAAGTTACAGCTTGATTTCAGTGACTTTTCATGAAAATACAGGAGTTCTGCATGAAGTGTTCATTTTGGCCTTCTCTCGCTGAGAAAACGCTATTTGTGACCTGTGATACAAAAATGCCATAACTTTTGTTCAAAGTGAGTTTTCAGTCAAGTTTCAACCTGAAAGCATAGAAAGATGCATAAACTTGAAGTTACAGCTTGATTTCAGTGAGTTTTCATCAAAATACAGGAGTTCTGCATAAAGTGTTCATTTTGGCCTTCTCTCGCTGAGAAAACGCTATTTGTGACCTGTGATACAAAAATGCCATAACTTTTGTTCAAAGTGAGTTTTCAGTCAAGTTTCAACCTGAAAGCATAGAAAGATGCATAAACTTGAAGTTACAGCTTGATTTCAGTGAGTTTTCATGAAAATACAGAAGTTCTGCATGAAGTGTTCATTTTGGCCTTCTCTCGCTGAGAAAACGCTATTTGTGACCTGCGACACAGAACAGCCATAACTTTTGTTCAAAGTGAGTTTTCAGTCAAGTTTCAACCTGAAAGCATAGAAAGATGCATAAACTTGAAGTTACAGCTTGATTTCAGTGAGTTTTCATCAAAATACAGGAGTTCTGCATGAAGTGTTCATTTTGGCCTTCTCTCGCTGAGAAAACGCTATTTGTGACCTGTGATACAAAAATGCCATAACTTTTGTTCAAAGTGAGTTTTCAGTCAAGTTTCAACCTGAAAGCATAGAAAGATGCATAAACTTGAAGTTACAGCTTGATTTCAGTGAGTTTTCATCAAAATACAGGAGTTCTGCATGAAGTGTTCATTTTGGCCTTCTCTCACTGAGAAAACGCTATTTGTGACCTGTGATACAAAAATGCCATAACTTCTGTTCAAAGTGTGTTTTCAGTCAAGTTTCAACCTGAAAGCATAGAAAGATGCATAAACTTGAAGTTACAGCTTGATTTCAGTGAGTTTTCATCAAAATACAGGAGTTCTGCATGAAGTGTTCATTTTGGCATTCTCTCGCTGAGAAAACACTATTTGTGACCTGTGATACAAAAATGCCATAACTTTTGTTCAAAGTGAGTTTTCAGTCAAGTTTCAACCTGAAAGCATAGAAAGATGCATAAACTTGAAGTTACAGCTTGATTTCAGTAACTTTTCATCAAAATACAGGAGTTCTGCATGAAGTGTTCATTTTGGCCTTCTCTTGCTGAGAAAACGCTATTTGTGACCTGCGACACAGAACAGCCATAACTTTTGTTCAAAGTGAGTTTTCAGTCAAGTTTCAACCTGAAAGCATAGAAAGATGCATAAACTTGAAGTTACAGCTTGATTTCAGTGAGTTTTCATGAAAATACAGGAGTTCTGCATGAAGTGTTCATTTTGGTCTTCTCTCGCTGAGAAAACACTATTTGTGACCTGTGATACAAAAATGCCATAACTTTTGTTCAAAGTGAGTTTTCAGTCAAGTTTCAACCTGAAAGCATAGAAAGATGCATAAACTTGAAGTTACAGCTTGATTTCAGTGACTTTTCATGAAAATACATGAGTTCTGCATGAAGTGTTCATTTTGGCCTTCTCTCGCTGAGAAAACACTATATGTGACCTGTGATACAAAAATGCCATAACTTTTGTTCATAGTGAGTATTCAGTCAAGTTTCAACCTGAAAGCATAGAAAGATGCATAAACTTGAAGTTACAGTTTGATTTCAGTGAGTTTTCATCAAAATACAGGAGTTCTGCATGAAGTGTTCATTTTGGCCTTCTCTCGCTGAGAAAACACTATTTGTGACCTGTGATACAAAAATGCCATAACTTTTGTTCAAAGTGAGTTTTCAGTCAAGTTTCAACCTGAAAGCATAGAAAGATGCATAAACTTGAAGTTACAGCTTGATTTCAGTGAGTTTTCATCAAAATACAGGAGTTCTGCATGAAGTGTTCATTTTGGCCTTCTCTCGCTGAGAAAACGCTATTTGTGACCTGCGACACAGAAAAGCCATAACTTTTGTTCAAAGTGAGTTTTCAGTCAAGTTTCAACCTGAAAGCATAGAAAGATGCATAAACTTGAAGTTACAGCTTGATTTCAGTGAGTTTTCATGAAAATACAGGAGTTCTGCATGAAGTGTTCATTTTGGCCTTCTCTCGCTGAGAAAACACTATTTGTGACCTGTGATACAAAAATGCCATAACTTTTGTTCAAAGTGAGTTTTCTGTCAAGTTTCAACCTTAAAGCATAGAAAGATGCATAAACTTGAAGTTACAGTTTGATTTCAGTGAGTTTTCATCAAAATACAGGAGTTCTGCATGAAGTGTTCATTTTGGCCTTCTCTCGCTGAGAAAACACTATTTGTGACCTGTGATACAAAAATGCCATAACTTTTGTTCAAAGTGAGTTTTCAGTCAAGTTTCAACCTGAAAGCATAGAAAGATGCATGAACTTGAAGTTACAGCTTGATTTCAGTGAGTTTTCATCAAAATACAGGAGTTCTGCATGAAGTGTTCATTTTGGCCTTCTCTCGCTGAGAAAACACTATTTGTGACCTGTGATACAAAAATGCCATAACTTTTGTTCAAAGTGAGTTTTCATTCAAGTTTCAACCTGAAAGCATAGAAAGATGCATGAACTTGAAGTTACAGCTTGATTTCAGTGAGTTTTCATCAAAATACAGGAGTTCTGCATGAAGTGTTCATTTTGGCCTTCTCTCGCTGAGAAAACGGTATTTGTGACCTGCCACACAGAACAGCCATAACTTTTGTTCAAAGTGAGTTTTCAGTCAAGTTTCAACCTGAAAGCATAGAAAGATGCATAAACTTGAAGTTACAGCTTGATTTCAGTGAGTTTTCATGAAAATACAGGAGTTCTGCATGAAGTGTTCATTTTGGCCTTCTCTCGCTGAGAAAACACTATTTGTGACCTGTGATACAAAAATGCCATAACTTTTGTTCAAAGTGAGTTTTCAGTCAAGTTTCAACCTGAAAGCATAGAAAGATGCATAAACTTGAAGTTACAGCTTGATTTCAGTGAGTTTTCATGAAAATACAGGAGTTCTGCATGAAGTGTTCATTTTGGCCTTCTCTCGCTGAGAAAACGCTATTTGTGACCTGTGATACAAAAATGCCATAACTTTTTTTCAAAGTGAGTTTTCAGTCAAGTTTCAACCTGAAAGCATAGAAAGATGCATAAACTTGAAGTTACAGCTTGATTTCAGTGAGTTTTCATCAAAATACAGGAGTTCTGCATGAAGTGTTCATTTTGGCCTTCTCTCGCTGAGAAAACACTATTTGTGACCTGTGATAAAAAAATGCCATAACTTTTGTTCAAAGTGAGTTTTCAGTCAAGTTTCAACCTGAAAGCATAGAAAGATGCATAAACTTGAAGTTACAGCTTGATTTCAGTGAGTTTTCATCAAAATACAGGAGTTCTGCATGAAGTGTTCATTTTGGCCTTCTCTCGCTGAGAAAACGCTATTTGTGACCTGCGACACAGAACAGCCATAACTTTTGTTCAAAGTGAGTTTTCAGTCAAGTTTCAACCTGAAAGCATAGAAAGATGCATAAACTTGAAGTTACAGCTTGATTTCAGTGAGTTTTCATCAAAATACAGGAGTTCTGCATGAAGTGTTCATTTTGGCCTTCTCTCGCTGAGAAAACGCTATTTGTGACCTGTGATACAAAAATGCCATAACTTTTGTTCAAAGTGAGTTTTCAGTCAAGTTTCAACCTGAAAGCATAGAAAGATGCATAAACTTGAAGTTACAGCTTGATTTCAGTGAGTTTTCATCAAAATACAGGAGTTCTGCATGAAGTGTTCATTTTGGCCTTATCTCGCTGAGAAAACGCTATTTGTGACCTGTGATACAAAAATGCCATAACTTTTGTTCAAAGTGAGTTTTCAGTCAAGTTTCAACCTGAAAGCATAGAAAGATGCATAAACTTGAAGTTACAGCTTGATTTCAGTGAGTTTTCATCAAAATACAGGAGTTCTGCATGAAGTGTTCATTTTGGCCTTCTCTCGCTGAGAAAACGCTATTTGTGACCTGCGACACAGAACAGCCATAACTTTTGTTCAAAGTGAGTTTTCAGTCAAGTTTCAACCTGAAAGCATAGAAAGATGCATAAACTTGAAATTACAGCTTGATTTCAGTGAGTTTTCATGAAAATACAGGAGTTCTGCATGAAGTGTTCATTTTGGCCTTCTCACGCTGAGAAAACACTATTTGTGACCTGTGATACAAAAATGCCATAACTTTTGTTCAAAGTGAGTTTTCAGTCAAGTTTCAACCTGAAAGCATAGAAAGATGCATAAACTTGAAGTTACAGCTTGATTTCAGTGAGTTTTCATGAAAATACAGGAGTTCTGCATGAAGTGTTCATTTTGGCCTTCTCACGCTGAGAAAACACTATTTGTGACCTGTGATACAAAAATGCCATAACTTTTGTTCAAAGTGAGTTTTCAGTCAAGTTTCAACCTGAAAGCATAGAAAGATGCATAAACTTGAAGTTACAGCTTGATTTCAGTGAGTTTTCATCAAAATACAGGAGTTCTGCATGAAGTGTTCATTTTGGCCTTCTCTCGCTGAGAAAACACTATTTGTGACCTGTGATACAAAAATGCCATAACTTTTGTTCAAAGTGAGTTTTCAGTCAAGTTTCAACCTGAAAGCATAGAAAGATGCATAAACTTGAAGTTACAGCTTGATTTCAGTGAGTTTTCATCAAAATACAGGAGTTCTGCATGAAGTGTTCATTTTGGCCTTCTCTCGCTGAGAAAACGCTATTTGTGACCTGTGATACAAAAATGCCATAACTTTTGTTCAAAGTGAGTTTTCAGTCAAGTTTCAACCTGAAAGCATAGAAAGATGCATAAACTTGAAGTTACAGCTTGATTTAAGTGAGTTTTCATCAAAATACTGGAGTTCTGCATGAAGTGTTCATTTTGGCCTTCTCTCGCTGAGAAAACGCTATTTGTGACCTGTGATACAAAAATGCCATAACTTTTGTTCAAAGTGAGTTTTCAGTCAAGTTTCAACCTGAAAGCATAGAAAGATGCATAAACTTGAAGTTACAGCTTGATTTCAGTGAGTTTTCATCAAAATACAGGAGTTCTGCATGAAGTGTTCATTTTGGCTTTCTCTCGCTGAGAAAACGCTATTTGTGACCTGTGATACAAAAATGCCATAACTTTTGTTCAAAGTGAGTTTTCAGTCAAGTTTCAACCTGAAAGCATAGAAAGATGCATAAACTTGAAGTTACAGCTTGATTTCAGTGAGTTTTCATCAAAATACAGGAGTTCTGCATGAAGTGTTCATTTTGGCCTTCTCTCGCTGAGAAAACGCTATTTGTGACCTGTGATACAAAAATGCCATAACTTTTGTTCAAAGTGAGTGTTCAGTCAAGTTTCAACCTGAAAGCATAGAAAGATGCATAAACTTGAAGTTACAGCTTGATTTCAGTGAGTTTTCATCAAAATACAGGAGTTCTGCATGAAGTGTTCATTTTGGCCTTCTCTCGCTGAGAAAACGCTATTTGTGACCTGTGATACAAAAATGCCATAACTTTTGTTCAAAGTGAGTTTTCAGTCAAGTTTCAACCTGAAAGCATAGAAAGATGCATAAACTTGAAGTTACAGCTTGATTTCAGTGAGTTTTCATCAAAATACAGGAGTTCTGCATGAAGTGTTCATTTTGGCCTTCTCTCGCTGAGAAAACACTATTTGTGACCTGTGAAAAAAAAATGCCATAACTTTTGTTCAAAGTGAGTTTTCAGTCAAGTTTCAAACTGAAAGCATAGAAAGATGCATAAACTTGAAGTTACAGCTTGATTTCAGTGAGTTTTCATCAAAATACAGGAGTTCTGCATGAAGTGTTCATTTTGGCCTTCTCTCGCTGAGAAAACGCTATTTGTGACCTGTGATACAAAAATGCCATAACTTTTGTTCAAAGTGAGTTTTCAGTCAAGTTTCAACCTGAAAGCATAGAAAGATGCATAAACTTGAAGTTACAGCTTGATTTCAGTGAGTTTTCATCAAAATACAGGAGTTCTGCATGAAGTGTTCATTTTGGCCTTCTCTCGCTGAGAAAACGCTATTTGTGACCTGTGATACAAAAATGCCATAACTTTTGTTCAAAGTGAGTTTTCAGTCAAGTTTCAACCTGAAAGCATAGAAAGATGCATAAACTTGAAGTTACAGCTTGATTTCAGTGAGTTTTCATCAAAATACAGGAGTTCTGCATGAAGTGTTCATTTTGGCCTTCTCTCGCTGAGAAAACGCTATTTGTGACCTGTGATACAAAAATGCCATAACTTTTGTTCAAAGTGAGTTTTCAGTCAAGTTTCAACCTGAAAGCATAGAAAGATGCATAAACTTGAAGTTACAGCTTGATTTCAGTGAGTTTTCATCAAAATACAGGAGTTCTGCATGAAGTGTTCATTTTGGCCTTCTCTCGCTGAGAAAACGCTATTCGTGACCTGTGATAAAAAAAATGCCATAACTTTTGTTCAAAGTGAGTTTTCAGTCAAGTTTCAACCTGAAAGCATAGAAAGATGCATAAACTTGAAGTTACAGCTTGATTTCAGTGAGTTTTCATCAAAATACAGGAGTTCTGCATGAAGTGTTCATTTTGGCCTTCTCTCGCTGAGAAAACACTATTTGTGACCTGTGATAAAAAAATGCCATAACTTTTGTTCAAAGTGAGTTTTCAGTCAAGTTTCAACCTGAAAGCATAGAAAGATGCATAAACTTGAAGTTACAGCTTGATTTCAGTGAGTTTTCATCAAAATACAGGAGTTCTGCATGAAGTGTTCATTTTGGCCTTCTCTCGCTGAGAAAACGCTATTTGTGACCTGCGACACAGAACAGCCATAACTTTTGTTCAAAGTGAGTTTTCAGTCAAGTTTCAACCTGAAAGCATAGAAAGATGCATAAACTTGAAGTTACAGCTTGATTTCAGTGAGTTTTCATCAAAATACAGGAGTTCTGCATGAAGTGTTCATTTTGGCCTTCTCTCGCTGAGAAAACGCTATTTGTGACCTGTGATACAAAAATGCCATAACTTTTGTTCAAAGTGAGTTTTCAGTCAAGTTTCAACCTGAAAGCATAGAAAGATGCATAAACTTGAAGTTACAGCTTGATTTCAGTGAGTTTTCATCAAAATACAGGAGTTCTGCATGAAGTGTTCATTTTGGCCTTCTCTCGCTGAGAAAACGCTATTTGTGACCTGTGATACAAAAATGCCATAACTTTTGTTCAAAGTGAGTTTTCAGTCAAGTTTCAACCTGAAAGCATAGAAAGATGCATAAACTTGAAGTTACAGCTTGATTTCAGTGAGTTTTCATCAAAATACAGGAGTTCTGCATGAAGTGTTCATTTTGGCCTTCTCTCGCTGAGAAAACGCTATTTGTGACCTGTGATACAAAAATGCCATAACTTTTGTTCAAAGTGAGTTTTCAGTCAAGTTTCAACCTGAAAGCATAGAAAGATGCATAAACTTGAAGTTACAGCTTGATTTCAGTGAGTTTTCATCAAAATACAGGAGTTCTGCATGAAGTGTTCATTTTGGCCTTCTCTCGCTGAGAAAACGCTATTTGTGACCTGCGACACAGAACAGCCATAACTTTTGTTCAAAGTGAGTTTTCAGTCAAGTTTCAACCTGAAAGCATAGAAAGATGCATAAACTTGAAATTACAGCTTGATTTCAGTGAGTTTTCATGAAAATACAGGAGTTCTGCATGAAGTGTTCATTTTGGCCTTCTCACGCTGAGAAAACACTATTTGTGACCTGTGATACAAAAATGCCATAACTTTTGTTCAAAGTGAGTTTTCAGTCAAGTTTCAACCTGAAAGCATAGAAAGATGCATAAACTTGAAGTTACAGCTTGATTTCAGTGAGTTTTCATGAAAATACAGGAGTTCTGCATGAAGTGTTCATTTTGGCCTTCTCACGCTGAGAAAACACTATTTGTGACCTGTGATACAAAAATGCCATAACTTTTGTTCAAAGTGAGTTTTCAGTCAAGTTTCAACCTGAAAGCATAGAAAGATGCATAAACTTGAAGTTACAGCTTGATTTCAGTGAGTTTTCATCAAAATACAGGAGTTCTGCATGAAGTGTTCATTTTGGCCTTCTCTCGCTGAGAAAACGCTATTTGTGACCTGTGATACAAAAATGCCATAACTTTTGTTCAAAGTGAGTTTTCAGTCAAGTTTCTACCTGAAAGCATAGAAAGATGCATAAACTTGAAGTTACAGCTTGATTTCAGTGAGTTTTCATCAAAATACAGGAGTTCTGCATGAAGTGTTCATTTTGGCCTTCTCTCGCTGAGAAAACGCTATTTGTGACCTGTGATACAAAAATGCCATAACTTTTGTTCAAAGTGAGTTTTCAGTCAAGTTTCAACCTGAAAGCATAGAAAGATGCATAAACTTGAAGTTACAGCTTGATTTCAGTGAGTTTTCATCAAAATACAGGAGTTCTGCATGAAGTGTTCATTTTGGCCTTCTCTCGCTGAGAAAACGCTATTCGTGACCTGTGATACAAAAATGCCATAACTTTTGTTCAAAGTGAGTTTTCAGTCAAGTTTCAACCTGAAAGCATAGAAAGATGCATAAACTTGAAGTTACAGCTTGATTTCAGTGAGTTTTCATCAAAATACAGGAGTTCTGCATGAAGTGTTCATTTTGGCCTTCTCTCGCTGAGAAAACGCTATTTGTGACCTGTGATACAAAAATGCCATAACTTTTGTTCAAAGTGAGTTTTCAGTCAAGTTTCAACCTGAAAGCATAGAAAGATGCATAAACTTGAAGTTACAGCTTGATTTCAGTGAGTTTTCATCAAAATACAGGAGTTCTGCATGAAGTGTTCATTTTGGCCTTCTCTCGCTGAGAAAACGCTATTCGTGACCTGTGATAAAAAAAATGCCATAACTTTTGTTCAAAGTGAGTTTTCAGTCAAGTTTCAACCTGAAAGCATAGAAAGATGCATAAACTTGAAGTTACAGCTTGATTTCAGTGAGTTTTCATCAAAATACAGGAGTTCTGCATGAAGTGTTCATTTTGGCCTTCTCTCGCTGAGAAAACGCTATTTGTGACCTGTGATACAAAAATGCCATAACTTTTGTTCAAAGTGAGTTTTCAGTCAAGTTTCAACCTGAAAGCATAGAAAGATGCATAAACTTGAAGTTACAGCTTGATTTCAGTGAGTTTTCATCAAAATACAGGAATTCTGCATGAAGTGTTCATTTTGGCCTTCTCTCGCTGAGAAAACGCTATTTGTGACCTGTGATACAAAAATGCCATAACTTTTGTTCAAAGTGAGTTTTCAGTCAAGTTTCAACCTGAAAGCATAGAAAGATGCATAAACTTGAAGTTACAGCTTGATTTCAGTGAGTTTTCATCAAAATACAGGAGTTCTGCATGAAGTGTTCATTTTGGCCTTCTCTCGCTGAGAAAACGCTATTTGTGACCTGTGATACAAAAATGCCATAACTTTTGTTCAAAGTGAGTTTTCAGTCAAGTTTCAACCTGAAAGCATAGAAAGATGCATAAACTTGAAGTTACAGCTTGATTTCAGTGAGTTTTCATCAAAATACAGGAGTTCTGCATGAAGTGTTCATTTTGGCCTTCTCTCGCTGAGAAAACGCTATTTGTGACCTGCGACACAGAACAGCCATAACTTTTGTTCAAAGTGAGTTTTCAGTCAAGTTTCAACCTGAAAGCATAGAAAGATGCATAAACTTGAAATTACAGCTTGATTTCAGTGAGTTTTCATGAAAATACAGGAGTTCTGCATGAAGTGTTCATTTTGGCCTTCTCACGCTGAGAAAACACTATTTGTGACCTGTGATACAAAAATGCCATAACTTTTGTTCAAAGTGAGTTTTCAGTCAAGTTTCAACCTGAAAGCATAGAAAGATGCATAAACTTGAAGTTACAGCTTGATTTCAGTGAGTTTTCATGAAAATACAGGATTTCTGCATGAAGTGTTCATTTTGGCCTTCTCACGCTGAGAAAACACTATTTGTGACCTGTGATACAAAAATGCCATAACTTTTGTTCAAAGTGAGTTTTCAGTCAAGTTTCAACCTGAAAGCATAGAAAGATGCATAAACTTGAAGTTACAGCTTGATTTCAGTGAGTTTTCATGAAAATACAGGAGTTCTGCATGAAGTGTTCATTTTGGCCTTCTCTCGCTGAGAAAACACTATTTGTGACCTGTGATACAAAAATGCCATAACTTTTGTTCAAAGTGAGTTTTCAGTCAAGTTTCAACCTGAAAGCATAGAAAGATGCATAAACTTGAAGTTACAGCTTGATTTCAGTGAGTTTTCATCAAAATACAGGAGTTCTGCATGAAGTGTTCATTTTGGCCTTCTCTCGCTGAGAAAACGCTATTTGTGACCTGTGATACAAAAATGCCATAACTTTTGTTCAAAGTGAGTTTTCAGTCAAGTTTCAACCTGAAAGCATAGAAAGATGCATAAACTTGAAGTTACAGCTTGATTTCAGTGAGTTTTCATGAAAATACAGGAGTTCTGCATGAAGTGTTCATTTTGGCCTTCTCTCGCTGAGAAAACACTATTTGTGACCTGTGATACAAAAATGCCATAACTTTTGTTCAAAGTGAGTTTTCAGTCAAGTTTCAACCTGAAAGCATAGAAAGATGCATAAACTTGAAGATACAGCTTGATTTCAGTGAGTTTTCATCAAAATACAGGATTTCTGCATGAAGTGTTCATTTTGGCCTTCTCTCGCTGAGAAAACGCTATTTGTGACCTGCGACACAGAACAGCCATAACTTTTGTTCAAAGTGAGTTTTCAGTCAAGTTTCAACCTGAAAGCATAGAAAGATGCATAAACTTGAAGTTACAGCTTGATTTCAGTGAGTTTTCATCAAAATACAGGAGTTCTGCATGAAGTGTTCATTTTGGCCTTCTCTCGCTGAGAAAACGCTATTTGTGACCTGTGATACAAAAATGCCATAACTTTTGTTCAAAGTGAGTTTTCAGTCAAGTTTCAACCTGAAAGCATAGAAAGATGCATAAACTTGAAATTACAGCTTGATTTCAGTGAGTTTTCATGAAAATACAGGAGTTCTGCATGAAGTGTTCATTTTGGCCTTCTCACGCTGAGAAAACACTATTTGTGACCTGTGATACAAAAATGCCATAACTTTTGTTCAAAGTGAGTTTTCAGTCAAGTTTCAACCTGAAAGCATAGAAAGATGCATAAACTTGAAGATACAGCTTGATTTCAGTGAGTTTTCATCAAAATACAGGATTTCTGCATGAAGTGTTCATTTTGGCCTTCTCTCGCTGAGAAAACGCTATTTGTGACCTGCGACACAGAACAGCCATAACTTTTGTTCAAAGTGAGTTTTCAGTCAAGTTTCAACCTGAAAGCATAGAAAGATGCATAAACTTGTAGTTACAGCTTGATTTCAGTGAGTTTTCATCAAAATACAGGAGTTCTGCATGAAGTGTTCATTTTGGCCTTCTCTCGCTGAGAAAACACTATTTGTGACCTGTGATACAAAAATGCCATAACTTTTGTTCAAAGTGAGTTTTCAGTCAAGTTTCAACCTGAAAGCATAGAAAGATGCATAAACTCTAAGTTACAGCTTGATTTCAGTGAGTTTTCATCAAAATACAGGAGTTCTGCATGTAGTGTTCATTTTGGCCTTCTCTCGCTGAGAAAACGCTATTTGTGACTTGTGATACAAAAATGCCATAACTTTTGTTCAAAGTGAGTTTTCAGTCAAGTTTCAACCTGAAAGCATAGAAAGATGCATAAACTTGAAGTTACAGCTTGATTTCAGTGAGTTTTCATCAAAATACAGGAGTTCTGCATGAAGTGTTCATTTTGGCCTTCTCTCGCTGAGAAAACACTATTTGTGACCTGTGATACATAAATGCCATAACTTTTGTTCAAAGTGAGTTTTCAGTCAAGTTTCAACCTGAAAGCATAGAAAGATGCATAAACTTGAAGTTACAGCTTGATTTCAGTGAGTTTTCATCAAAATACAGGAGTTCTGCATGAAGTGTTCATTTTGGCCTTCTCTCGCTGAGAAAACGCTATTTGTGACCTGTGATACAAAAATGCCATAACTTTTGTTCAAAGTGAGTTTTCAGTCAAGTTTCAACCTGAAAGCATAGAAAGATGCATAAACTTGAAGTTACAGCTTGATTTCAGTGAGTTTTCATCAAAATACAGGAGTTCTGCATGAAGTGTTCATTTTGGCCTTCTCTCGCTGAGAAAACGCTATTTGTGACCTGTGATACAAAAATGCCATAACTTTTGTTCAAAGTGAGTTTTCAGTCAAGTTTCAACCTGAAAGCATAGAAAGATGCATAAACTTGAAGTTACAGCTTGATTTCAGTGAGTTTTCATCAAAATACAGGATTTCTGCATGAAGTGTTCATTTTGGCCTTCTCTCGCTGAGAAAACGCTATTTGTGACCTGTGATACAAAAATGCCATAACTTTTGTTCAAAGTGAGTTTTCAGTCAAGTTTCAACCTGAAAGCATAGAAAGATGCATAAACTTGAAGTTACAGCTTAATTTCAGTGAGTTTTCATCAAAATACAGGAGTTCTGCATGAAGTTTTCATTTTGGCCTTCTCTCGCTGAGAAAACGCTATTTGTGACCTGCGACACAGAACATCCATAACTTTTGTTCAAAGTGAGTTTTCAGTCAAGTTTCAACCTGAAAGCATAGAAAGATGCATAAACTTGAAGTTACAGCTTGATTTCAGTGAGTTTTCATCAAAATACAGGAGTTCTGCATGAAGTGTTCATTTTGGCCTTCTCTCGCTGAGAAAACACTATTTGTGACCTGTGATACAAAAATGCCATAACTTTTGTTCAAAGTGAGTTTTCAGTCAAGTTTCAACCTGAAAGCATAGAAAGATGCATAAACTTGAAGTTACAGCTTGATTTCAGTGAGTTTTCATCAAAATACAGGAGTTCTGCATGAAGTGTTCATTTTGGCCTTCTCTCGCTGAGAAAACACTATTTGTGACCCGTGATACAAAAATGCAATAACTTTTGTTCAAAGTGAGTTTTCAGTCAAGTTTCAACCTGAAAGCATAGAAAGATGCATAAACTTGAAGTTACAGCTTGATTTCAGTGAGTTTTCATGAAAATACAGGAGTTCTGCATGAAGTGTTCATTTTGGCCTTCTCTCTCTGAGAAAACACTATTTGTGACCCGTGATACAAAAATGCAATAACTTTTGTTCAAAGTGAGTTTTCAGTCAAGTTTCAACCTGAAAGCATAGAAAGATGCATAAACTTGAAGTTACAGCTTGATTTCAGTGAGTTTTCATGAAAATACAGGAGTTCTGCATGAAGTGTTCATTTTGGCCTTCTCTCTCTGAGAAAACACTATTTGTGACCTGTGATACAAAAATGCCATAACTTTTGTTCAAAGTGAGTTTTCAGTCAAGTTTCAACCTGAAAGCATAGAAAGATGCATAAACTTGAAGATACAGCTTGATTTCAGTGAGTTTTCATCAAAATACAGGATTTCTGCATGAAGTGTTCATTTTGGCCTTCTCTCGCTGAGAAAACGCTATTTGTGACCTGCGACACAGAACAGCCATAACTTTTGTTCAAAGTGAGTTTTCAGTCAAGTTTCAACCTGAAAGCATAGAAAGATGCATAAACTTGAAGTTACAGCTTGATTTCAGTGAGTTTTCATCAAAATACAGGAGTTCTGCATGAAGTGTTCATTTTGGCCTTCTCTCGCTGAGAAAACGCTATTTGTGACCTGTGATACAAAAATGCCATAACTTTTGTTCAAAGTGAGTTTTCAGTCAAGTTTCAACCTGAAAGCATAGAAAGATGCATAAACTTGAAATTACAGCTTGATTTCAGTGAGTTTTCATGAAAATACAGGAGTTCTGCATGAAGTGTTCATTTTGGCCTTCTCACGCTGAGAAAACACTATTTGTGACCTGTGATACAAAAATGCCATAACTTTTGTTCAAAGTGAGTTTTCAGTCAAGTTTCAACCTGAAAGCATAGAAAGACGCATTAAAATTGAAGTTACAGCTTGATTTCAGTGAGTTTTCATGAAAATACAGGAGTTCTGCATGAAGTGTTCATTTTGGCCTTCTCTCGCTGAGAAAACACTATTTGTGACCTGTGATACAAAAATGCCATAACTTTTGTTCAAAGTGAGTTTTCAGTCAAGTTTCAACCTGAAAGCATAGAAAGATGCATAAACTTGAAGTTACAGCTTGATTTCAGTGAGTTTTCATCAAAATACAGGAGTTCTGCATGAAGTGTTCATTTTGGCCTTCTCTCGCTGAGAAAACACTATTTGTGACCTGTGATACAAAAATGCCATAACTTTTGTTCAAAGTGAGTTTTCAGTCAAGTTTCAACCTGAAAGCATAGAAAGATGCATAAACTTGAAGTTACAGCTTGATTTCAGTGAGTTTTCATCAAAATACAGGAGTTCTGCATGAAGTGTTCATTTTGGCCTTCTCTCGCTGAGAAAACGCTATTTGTGACCTGTGATACAAAAATGCCATAACTTTTGTTCAAAGTGAGTTTTCAGTCAAGTTTCAACCTGAAAGCATAGAAAGATGCATAAACTTGAAGTTACAGCTTGATTTCAGTGAGTTTTCATCAAAATACAGGAGTTCTGCATGAAGTGTTCATTTTGGCCTTCTCTCGCTGAGAAAACGCTATTTGTGACCTGTGATACAAAAATGCCATAACTTTTGTTCAAAGTGAGTTTTCAGTCAAGTTTCAACCTGAAAGCATAGAAAGATGCATAAACTTGAAGTTACAGCTTGATTTCAGTAAGTTTTCATCAAAATACAGGATTTCTGCATGAAGTGTTCATTTTGGCCTTCTCTCGCTGAGAAAACGCTATTTGTGACCTGTGATACAAAAATGCCATAACTTTTGTTCAAAGTGAGTTTTCAGTCAAGTTTCAACCTGAAAGCATAGAAAGATGCATAAACTTGAAGTTACAGCTTAATTTCAGTGAGTTTTCATCAAAATACAGGAGTTCTGCATGAAGTTTTCATTTTGGCCTTCTCTCGCTGAGAAAACGCTATTTGTGACCTGCGACAAAGAACATCCATAACTTTTGTTCAAAGTGAGTTTTCAGTCAAGTTTCAACCTGAAAGCATAGAAAGATGCATAAACTTGAAGTTACAGCTTGATTTCAGTGAGTTTTCATCAAAATACAGGAGTTCTGCATGAAGTGTTCATTTTGGCCTTCTCTCGCTGAGAAAACACTATTTGTGACCTGTGATACAAAAATGCCATAACTTTTGTTCAAAGTGAGTTTTCAGTCAAGTTTCAACATGAAAGCATAGAAAGATGCATAAACTTGAAGTTACAGCTTGATTTCAGTGAGTTTTCATCAAAATACAGGAGTTCTGCATGAAGTGTTCATTTTGGCCTTCTTTCGCTGAGAAAACACTATTTGTGACCCGTGATACAAAAATGCAATAACTTTTGTTCAAAGTGAGTTTTCAGTCAAGTTTCAACCTGAAAGCATAGAAAGATGCATAAACTTGAAGTTACAGCTTGATTTCAGTGAGTTTTCATCAAAATACAGGAGTTCTGCATGAAGTGTTCATTTTGGCCTTCTCTCGCTGAGAAAACGCTATTTGTGACCTGTGATACAAAAATGCCATAACTTTTGTTCAAAGTGAGTTTTCAGTCAAGTTTCAACCTGAAAGCATAGAAAGATGCATAAACTTGAAGTTACAGCTTGATTTCAGTGAGTTTTCATCAAAATACAGGAGTTCTGCATGAAGTGTTCATTTTGGCCTTCTCTCGCTGAGAAAACACTATTTGTGACTTGTGATACAAAAATACCATAACTTTTGTTCAAAGTGAGTTTTCAGTCAAGTTTCAACCTGAAAGCATAGAAAGATGCATAAACTTGAAGTTACAGCTTGATTTCAGTGAGTTTTCATCAAAATACAGGAGTTCTGCATGAAGTGTTCATTTTGGCCTTCTCTCGCTGAGAAAACACTATTTGTGACCTGTGATACAAAAATGCCATAACTTTTGTTCAAAGTGAGTTTTCAGTCAAGTTTCAACCTGAAAGCATAGAAAGATGCATAAACTCTAAGTTACAGCTTGATTTCAGAGAGTTTTCATCAAAATACAGGAGTTCTGCATGTAGTGTTCATTTTGGCCTTCTCTCGCTGAGAAAACGCTATTTGTGACTTGTGATACAAAAATGCCATAACTTTTGTTCAAAGTGAGTTTTCAGTCAAGTTTCAACCTGAAAGCATAGAAAGATGCATAAACTTGAAGTTACAGCTTGATTTCAGTGAGTTTTCATCAAAATACAGGAGTTCTGCATGAAGTGTTCATTTTGGCCTTCTCTCGCTGAGAAAACACTATTTGTGACCTGTGATACAAAAATGCCATAACTTTTGTTCAAAGTGAGTTTTCAGTCAAGTTTCAACCTGAAAGCATAGAAAGATGCATAAACTTGAAGTTACAGCTTGATTTCAGTGAGTTTTCATCAAAATACAGGAGTTCTGCATGAAGTGTTCATTTTGGCCTTCTCTCGCTGAGAAAACGCTATTTGTGACCTGTGATACAAAAATGCCATAACTTTTGTTCAAAGTGAGTTTTCAGTCAAGTTTCAACCTGAAAGCATAGAAAGATGCATAAACTTGAAGTTACAGCTTGATTTCAGTGAGTTTTCATCAAAATACAGGAGTTCTGCATGAAGTGTTCATTTTGGCCTTCTCTCGCTGAGAAAACGCTATTTGTGACCTGTGATACAAAAATGCCATAACTTTTGTTCAAAGTGAGTTTTCAGTCAAGTTTCAACCTGAAAGCATAGAAAGATGCATAAACTTGAAGTTACAGCTTGATTTCAGTGAGTTTTCATCAAAATACAGGATTTCTGCATGAAGTGTTCATTTTGGCCTTCTCTCGCTGAGAAAACGCTATTTGTGACCTGTGATACAAAAATGCCATAACTTTTGTTCAAAGTGAGTTTTCAGTCAAGTTTCAACCTGAAAGCATAGAAAGATGCATAAACTTGAAGTTACAGCTTAATTTCAGTGAGTTTTCATCAAAATACAGGAGTTCTGCATGAAGTGTTCATTTTGGCCTTCTCACGCTGAGAAAACACTATTTGTGACTTGTGATACAAAAATACCATAACTTTTGTTCAAAGTGAGTTTTCAGTCAAGTTTCAACCTGAAAGCATAGAAAGATGCATAAACTTGAAGTTACAGCTTGATTTCAGTGAGTTTTCATCAAAATACAGGAGTTCTGCATGAAGTGTTCATTTTGGCCTTCTCTCGCTGAGAAAACACTATTTGTGACCTGTGATACAAAAATGCCATAACTTTTGTTCAAAGTGAGTTTTCAGTCAAGTTTCAACCTGAAAGCATAGAAAGATGCATAAACTCTAAGTTACAGCTTGATTTCAGTGAGTTTTCATCAAAATACAGGAGTTCTGCATGTAGTGTTCATTTTGGCCTTCTCTCGCTGAGAAAACGCTATTTGTGACTTGTGATACAAAAATGCCATAACTTTTGTTCAAAGTGAGTTTTCAGTCAAGTTTCAACCTGAAAGCATAGAAAGATGCATAAACTTGAAGTTACAGCTTGATTTCAGTGAGTTTTCATCAAAATACAGGAGTTCTGCATGAAGTGTTCATTTTGGCCTTCTCTCGCTGAGAAAACACTATTTGTGACCTGTGATACAAAAATGCCATAACTTTTGTTCAAAGTGAGTTTTCAGTCAAGTTTCAACCTGAAAGCATAGAAAGATGCATAAACTTGAAGTTACAGCTTGATTTCAGTGAGTTTTCATCAAAATACAGGAGTTCTGCATGAAGTGTTCATTTTGGCCTTCTCTCGCTGAGAAAACGCTATTTGTGACCTGTGATACAAAAATGCCATAACTTTTGTTCAAAGTGAGTTTTCAGTCAAGTTTCAACCTGAAAGCATAGAAAGATGCATAAACTTGAAGTTACAGCTTGATTTCAGTGAGTTTTCATCAAAATACAGGAGTTCTGCATGAAGTGTTCATTTTGGCCTTCTCTCGCTGAGAAAACGCTATTTGTGACCTGTGATACAAAAATGCCATAACTTTTGTTCAAAGTGAGTTTTCAGTCAAGTTTCAACCTGAAAGCATAGAAAGATGCATAAACTTGAAGTTACAGCTTGATTTCAGTGAGTTTTCATCAAAATACAGGATTTCTGCATGAAGTGTTCATTTTGGCCTTCTCTCGCTGAGAAAACGCTATTTGTGACCTGTGATACAAAAATGCCATAACTTTTGTTCAAAGTGAGTTTTCAGTCAAGTTTCAACCTGAAAGCATAGAAAGATGCATAAACTTGAAGTTACAGCTTAATTTCAGTGAGTTTTCATCAAAATACAGGAGTTCTGCATGAAGTTTTCATTTTGGCCTTCTCTCGCTGAGAAAACGCTATTTGTGACCTGCGACACAGAACATCCATAACTTTTGTTCAAAGTGAGTTTTCAGTCAAGTTTCAACCTGAAAGCATAGAAAGATGCATAAACTTGAAGTTACAGCTTGATTTCAGTGAGTTTTCATCAAAATACAGGAGTTCTGCATGAAGTGTTCATTTTGGCCTTCTCTCGCTGAGAAAACACTATTTGTGACCTGTGATACAAAAATGCCATAACTTTTGTTCAAAGTGAGTTTTCAGTCAAGTTTCAACCTGAAAGCATAGAAAGATGCATAAACTTGAAGTTACAGCTTGATTTCAGTGAGTTTTCATCAAAATACAGGAGTTCTGCATGAAGTGTTCATTTTGGCCTTCTCTCGCTGAGAAAACACTATTTGTGACCCGTGATACAAAAATGCAATAACTTTTGTTCAAAGTGAGTTTTCAGTCAAGTTTCAACCTGAAAGCATAGAAAGATGCATAAACTTGAAGTTACAGCTTGATTTCAGTGAGTTTTCATCAAAATACAGGAGTTCTGCATGAAGTGTTCATTTTGGCCTTCTCTCGCTGAGAAAACACTATTTGTGACCTGTGATACAAAAATGCCATAACTTTTGTTCAAAGTGAGTGTTCAATCAAGTTTCAACCTGAAAGCATAGAAAGATGCATAAACTTGAAGTTACAGCTTGATTTCAGTGAGTTTTCATCAAAATACAGGAGTTCTGCATGAAGTGTTCATTTTGGCCTTCTCTCGCTGAGAAAACGCTATTTGTGACCTGTGATACAAAAATGCCATAACTTTTGTTCAAAGTGAGTTTTCAGTCAAGTTTCAACCTGAAAGCATAGAAAGATGCATAAACTTGAAGTTACAGCTTGATTTCAGTGAGTTTTCATCAAAATACAGGAGTTCTGCATGAAGTGTTCATTTTGGCCTTCTCTCGCTGAGAAAACACTATTTGTGACCTGTGATACAAAAATGCCATAACTTTTCTTCAAAGTGAGTTTTCAGTCAAGTTTCAACCTGAAAGCATAGAAAGATGCATAAACTTGAAGTTACAGCTTGATTTCAGTGAGTTTTCATCAAAATACAGGAGTTCTGCATGAAGTGTTCATTTTGGCCTTCTCTCGCTGAGAAAACGCTATTTTTGACCTGCGACACAGAACAGCCATAACTTTTGTTCAAAGTGAGTTTTCAGTCAAGTTTCAACCTGAAAGCATAGAAAGATGCATAAACTTGAAGTTACAGCTTGATTTCAGTGAGTTTTCATCAAAATACAGGAGTTCTGCATGAAGTGTTCATTTTGGCCTTCTCTCGCTGAGAAAACGCTATTTGTGACCTGTGATACAAAAATGCCATAACTTTTGTTCAAAGTGAGTTTTCAGTCAAGTTTCAACCTGAAAGCATAGAAAGATGCATAAACTTGAAGTTACAGCTTGATTTCAGTGAGTTTTCATCAAAATACAGGAGTTCTGCATGAAGTGTTCATTTTGGCCTTCTCTCGCTGAGAAAACGCTATTTGTGACCTGTGATACAAAAATGCCATAACTTTTGTTCAAAGTGAGTTTTCAGTCAAGTTTCAACCTGAAAGCATAGAAAGATGCATAAACTTGAAATTACAGCTTGATTTCAGTGAGTTTTCATGAAAATACAGGAGTTCTGCATGAAGTGTTCATTTTGGCCTTCTCACGCTGAGAAAACACTATTTGTGACCTGTGATACAAAAATGCCATAACTTTTGTTCAAAGTGAGTTTTCAGTCAAGTTTCAACCTGAAAGCATAGAAAGATGCATAAACTTGAAGTTACAGCTTGATTTCAGTGAGTTTTCATGAAAATACAGGAGTTCTGCATGAAGTGTTCATTTTGGCCTTCTCTCGCTGAGAAAACACTATTTGTGACCTGTGATACAAAAATGCCATAACTTTTGTTCAAAGTGAGTTTTCAGTCAAGTTTCAACCTGAAAGCATAGAAAGATGCATAAACTCTAAGTTACAGCTTGATTTCAGTGAGTTTTCATCAAAATACAGGAGTTCTGCATGTAGTGTTCATTTTGGCCTTCTCTCGCTGAGAAAACGCTATTTGTGACTTGTGATACAAAAATGCCATAACTTTTGTTCAAAGTGAGTTTTCAGTCAAGTTTCAACCTGAAAGCATAGAAAGATGCATAAACTTGAAGTTACAGCTTGATTTCAGTGAGTTTTCATCAAAATACAGGAGTTCTGCATGAAGTGTTCATTTTGGCCTTCTCTCGCTGAGAAAACACTATTTGTGACCTGTGATACAAAAATGCCATAACTTTTGTTCAAAGTGAGTTTTCAGTCAAATTTCAACCTGAAAGCATAGAAAGATGCATAAACTTGAAGTTACAGCTTGATTTCAGTGAGTTTTCATCAAAATACAGGAGTTCTGCATGAAGTGTTCATTTTGGCCTTCTCTCGCTGAGAAAACGCTATTCGTGACCTGTGATAAAAAAAATGCCATAACTTTTGTTCAAAGTGAGTTTTCAGTCAAGTTTCAACCTGAAAGCATAGAAAGATGCATAAACTTGAAGTTACAGCTTGATTTCAGTGAGTTTTCATGAAAATACAGGAGTTCTGCATGAAGTGTTCATTTTGGCCTTCTCTCGCTGAGAAAACACTATTTGTGACCTGTGATACAAAAATGCCATAACTTTTGTTCAAAGTGAGTTTTCAGTCAAGTTTCAACCTGAAAGCATAGAAAGATGCATAAACTTGAAGTTACAGCTTGATTTCAGTGAGTTTTCATCAAAATACAGGAGTTCTGCATGAAGTGTTCATTTTGGCCTTCTCTCGCTGAGAAAACGCTATTTGTGACCTGCGACACAGAACAGCCATAACTTTTGTTCAAAGTGAGTTTTCAGTCAAGTTTCAACCTGAAAGCATAGAAAGATGCATAAACTTGAAGTTACAGCTTGATTTCAGTGAGTTTTCATCAAAATACAGGAGTTCTGCATGAAGTGTTCATTTTGGCCTTCTCTCGCTGAGAAAACGCTATTTGTGACCTGCGACACAGAACAGCCATAACTTTTGTTCAAAGTGAGTTTTCAGTCAAGTTTCAACCTGAAAGCATAGAAAGATGCATAAACTTGAAGTTACAGCTTGATTTCAGTGAGTTTTCATCAAAATACAGGAGTTCTGCATGAAGTGTTCATTTTGGCCTTCTCTCGCTGAGAAAACGCTATTTGTGACCTGTGATACAAAAATGCCATAACTTTTGTTCAAAGTGAGTTTTCAGTCAAGTTTCAACCTGAAAGCATAGAAAGATGCATAAACTTGAAGTTACAGCTTGATTTCAGTGAGTTTTCATCAAAATACAGGAGTTCTGCATGAAGTGTTCATTTTGGCCTTCTCTCGCTGAGAAAACGCTATTTGTGACCTGTGATACAAAAATGCCATAACTTTTGTTCAAAGTGAGTTTTCAGTCAAGTTTCAACCTGAAAGCATAGAAAGATGCATAAACTTGAAGTTACAGCTTGATTTCAGTGAGTTTTCATCAAAATACAGGAGTTCTGCATGAAGTGTTCATTTTGGCCTTCTCTCGCTGAGAAAACGCTATTTGTGACCTGTGATACAAAAATGCCATAACTTTTGTTCAAAGTGAGTTTTCAGTCAAGTTTCAACCTGAAAGCATAGAAAGATGCATAAACTTGAAGTTACAGCTTGATTTCAGTGAGTTTTCATCAAAATACAGGAGTTCTGCATGAAGTGTTCATTTTGGCCTTCTCTCGCTGAGAAAACGCTATTTGTGACCTGCGACACAGAACAGCCATAACTTTTGTTCAAAGTGAGTTTTCAGTCAAGTTTCAACCTGAAAGCATAGAAAGATGCATAAACTTGAAATTACAGCTTGATTTCAGTGAGTTTTCATGAAAATACAGGAGTTCTGCATGAAGTGTTCATTTTGGCCTTCTCACGCTGAGAAAACACTATTTGTGACCTGTGATACAAAAATGCCATAACTTTTGTTCAAAGTGAGTTTTCAGTCAAGTTTCAACCTGAAAGCATAGAAAGATGCATAAACTTGAAGTTACAGCTTGATTTCAGTGAGTTTTCATGAAAATACAGGAGTTCTGCATGAAGTGTTCATTTTGGCCTTCTCTCGCTGAGAAAACACTATTTGTGACCTGTGATACAAAAATGCCATAACTTTTGTTCAAAGTGAGTTTTCAGTCAAGTTTCAACCTGAAAGCATAGAAAGATGCATAAACTTGAAGTTACAGCTTGATTTCAGTGAGTTTTCATCAAAATACAGGAGTTCTGCATGAAGTGTTCATTTTGGCCTTCTCTCGCTGAGAAAACACTATTTGTGACCTGTGATACAAAAATGCCATAACTTTTGTTCAAAGTGAGTTTTCAGTCAAGTTTCAACCTGAAAGCATAGAAAGATGCATAACCTTGAAGTTACAGCTTGATTTCAGTGAGTTTTCATCAAAATACAGGAGTTCTGCATAAAGTGTTCATTTTGGCCTTCTCTCGCTGAGAAAACGCTATTTGTGACCTGTGATACAAAAATGCCATAACTTTTGTTCAAAGTGAGTTTTCAGTCAAGTTTCAACCTGAAAGCATAGAAAGATGAATAAACTTGAAGTTACAGCTTGATTTCAGTGAGTTTTCATGAAAATACAGGAGTTCTGCATGAAGTGTTCATTTTGGCCTTCTCTCGCTGAGAAAACACTATTTGTGACCTGCGACACAGAACAGCCATAACTTTTGTTCAAAGTGAGTTTTCAGTCAAGTTTCAACCTGAAAGCATAGAAAGATGCATAAACTTGAAGTTACAGCTTGATTTCAGTGAGTTTTCATCAAAATACAGGAGTTCTGCATGAAGTGTTCATTTTGGCCTTCTCTCGCTGAGAAAACGCTATTTGTGACCTGTGATACAAAAATGCCATAACTTTTGTTCAAAGTGAGTTTTCAGTCAAGTTTCAACCTGAAAGCATAGAAAGATGCATAAACTTGAAGTTACAGCTTGATTTCAGTGAGTTTTCATCAAAATACAGGAGTTCTGCATGAAGTGTTCATTTTGGCCTTCTCTCGCTGAGAAAACGCTATTTGTGACCTGTGATACAAAAATGCCATAACTTTTGTTCAAAGTGAGTTTTCAGTCAAGTTTCAACCTGAAAGCATAGAAAGATGCATAAACTTGAAGTTACAGCTTGATTTCAGTGAGTTTTCATCAAAATACAGGAGTTCTGCATGAAGTGTTCATTTTGGCCTTCTCTCGCTGAGAAAACGCTATTTGTGACCTGTGATACAAAAATGCCATAACTTTTGTTCAAAGTGAGTTTTCAGTCAAGTTTCAACCTGAAAGCATAGAAAGATGCATAAACTTGAAGTTACAGCTTGATTTCAGTGAGTTTTCATCAAAATACAGGAGTTCTGCATGAAGTGTTCATTTTGGCCTTCTCTCGCTGAGAAAACGCTATTTGTGACCTGCGACACAGAACAGCCATAACTTTTGTTCAAAGTGAGTTTTCAGTCAAGTTTCAACCTGAAAGCATAGAAAGATGCATAAACTTGAAATTACAGCTTGATTTCAGTGAGTTTTCATGAAAATACAGGAGTTCTGCATGAAGTGTTCATTTTGGCCTTCTCACGCTGAGAAAACACTATTTGTGACCTGTGATACAAAAATGCCATAACTTTTGTTCAAAGTGAGTTTTCAGTCAAGTTTCAACCTGAAAGCATAGAAAGATGCATAAACTTGAAGTTACAGCTTGATTTCAGTGAGTTTTCATGAAAATACAGGAGTTCTGCATGAAGTGTTCATTTTGGCCTTCTCTCGCTGAGAAAACACTATTTGTGACCTGTGATACAAAAATGCCATAACTTTTGTTCAAAGTGAGTTTTCAGTCAAGTTTCAACCTGAAAGCATAGAAAGATGCATAAACTTGAAGTTACAGCTTGATTTCAGTGAGTTTTCATCAAAATACAGGAGTTCTGCATGAAGTGTTCATTTTGGCCTTCTCTCGCTGAGAAAACACTATTTGTGACCTGTGATACAAAAATGCCATAACTTTTGTTCAAAGTGAGTTTTCAGTCAAGTTTCAACCTGAAAGCATAGAAAGATGCATAACCTTGAAGTTACAGCTTGATTTCAGTGAGTTTTCATCAAAATACAGGAGTTCTGCATAAAGTGTTCATTTTGGCCTTCTCTCGCTGAGAAAACGCTATTTGTGACCTGTGATACAAAAATGCCATAACTTTTGTTCAAAGTGAGTTTTCAGTCAAGTTTCAACCTGAAAGCATAGAAAGATGAATAAACTTGAAGTTACAGCTTGATTTCAGTGAGTTTTCATGAAAATACAGGAGTTCTGCATGAAGTGTTCATTTTGGCCTTCTCTCGCTGAGAAAACACTATTTGTGACCTGTGATACAAAAATGCCATAACTTTTGTTCAAAGTGAGTTTTCAGTCAAGTTTCAACCTGAAAGCATAGAAAGATGCATAAACTTGAAGATACAGCTTGATTTCAGTGAGTTTTCATCAAAATACAGGAGTTCTGCATGAAGTGTTCATTTTGGCCTTCTCTCGCTGAGAAAACACTATTTGTGACCTGTGATACAAAAATGCCATAACTTTTGTTCAAAGTGAGTTTTCAGTCAAGTTTCAACCTGAAAGCATAGAAAGATGCATAAACTTGAAGTTACAGCTTGATTTCAGTGAGTTTTCATCAAAATACAGGATTTCTGCATGAAGTGTTCATTTTGGCCTTCTCTCGCTGAGAAAACGCTATTTGTGACCTGCGACACAGAACAGCCATAACTTTTGTTCAAAGTGAGTTTTCAGTCAAGTTTCAACCTGAAAGCATAGAAAGATGCATAAACTTGAAGTTACAGCTTGATTTCAGTGAGTTTTCATCAAAATACAGGATTTCTGCATGAAGTGTTCATTTTGGCCTTCTCTCGCTGAGAAAACGCTATTTGTGACCTGTGATACAAAAATGCCATAACTTTTGTTCAAAGTGAGTTTTCAGTCAAGTTTCAACCTGAAAGCATAGAAAGATGCATAAACTTGAAATTACAGCTTGATTTCAGTGAGTTTTCATGAAAATACAGGAGTTCTGCATGAAGTGTTCATTTTGGCCTTCTCACGCTGAGAAAACACTATTTGTGACCTGTGATACAAAAATGCCATAGCTTTTGTTCAAAGTGAGTTTTCAGTCAAGTTTCAACCTGAAAGCATAGAAAGACGCATTAAAATTGAAGTTACAGCTTGATTTCAGTGAGTTTTCATGAAAATACAGGAGTTCTGCATGAAGTGTTCATTTTGGCCTTCTCTCGCTGAGAAAACACTATTTGTGACCTGTGATACAAAAATGCCATAACTTTTGTTCAAAGTGAGTTTTCAGTCAAGTTTCAACCTGAAAGCATAGAAAGATGCATAAACTCTAAGTTACAGCTTGATTTCAGTGAGTTTTCATCAATATACAGGAGTTCTGCATGTAGTGTTCATTTTGGCCTTCTCTCGCTGAGAAAACGCTATTTGTGACTTGTGATACAAAAATGCCATAACTTTTGTTCAAAGTGAGTTTTCAGTCAAGTTTCAACCTGAAAGCATAGAAAGATGCATAAACTTGAAGTTACAGCTTGATTTCAGTGAGTTTTCATCAAAATACAGGAGTTCTGCATGAAGTGTTCATTTTGGCCTTCTCTCGCTGAGAAAACACTATTTGTGACCTGTGATACAAAAATGCCATAACTTTTGTTCAAAGTGAGTTTTCAGTCAAGTTTCAACCTGAAAGCATAGAAAGATGCATAAACTTGAAGTTACAGCTTGATTTCAGTGAGTTTTCATCAAAATACAGGAGTTCTGCATGAAGTGTTCATTTTGGCCTTCTCTCGCTGAGAAAACACTATTTGTGACCTGTGATACAAAAATGCCATAACTTTTGTTCAAAGTGAGTTTTCAGTCAAGTTTCAACCTGAAACCATAGAAAGATGCATAAACTTGAAGATACAGCTTGATTTCAGTGAGTTTTCATCAAAATACAGGATTTCTGCATGAAGTGTTCATTTTGGCCTTCTCTCGCTGAGAAAACGCTATTTGTGACCTGCGACACAGAACAGCCATAACTTTTGTTCAAAGTGAGTTTTCAGTCAAGTTTCAACCTGAAAGCATAGAAAGATGCATAAACTTGAAGTTACAGCTTGATTTCAGTGAGTTTTCATCAAAATACAGGATTTCTGCATGAAGTGTTCATTTTGGCCTTCTCTCGCTGAGAAAACGCTATTTGTGACCTGCGACACAGAACAGCCATAACTTTTGTTCAAAGTGAGTTTTCAGTCAAGTTTCAACCTGAAAGCATAGAAAGATGCATAAACTTGAAGTTACAGCTTGATTTCAGTGAGTTTTCATCAAAATACAGGATTTCCGCATGAAGTGTTCATTTTGGCCTTCTCTCGCTGAGAAAACGCTATTTGTGACCTGTGATACAAAAATGCCATAACTTTTGTTCAAAGTGAGTTTTCAGTCAAGTTTCAACCTGAAAGCATAGAAAGATGCATAAACTTGAAATTACAGCTTGATTTCAGTGAGTTTTCATGAAAATACAGGAGTTCTGCATGAAGTGTTCATTTTGGCCTTCTCACGCTGAGAAAACACTAGTTGTGACCTGTGATACAAAAATGCCATAACTTTTGTTCAAAGTGAGTTTTCAGTCAAGTTTCAACCTGAAAGCATAGAAAGACGCATTAAAATTGACGTTACAGCTTGATTTCAGTGAGTTTTCATGAAAATACAGGAGTTCTGCATGAAGTGTTCATTTTGGCCTTCTCTCGCTGAGAAAACACTATTTGTGACCTGTGATACAAAAATGCCATAACTTTTGTTCAAAGTGAGTTTTCAGTCAAGTTTCAACCTGAAAGCATAGAAAGATGCATAAACTCTAAGTTACAGCTTGATTTCAGTGAGTTTTCATGAAAATACAGGAGTTCTGCATGTAGTGTTCATTTTGGCCTTCTCTCGCTGAGAAAACGCTATTTGTGACTTGTGATACAAAAATGCCATAACTTTTGTTCAAAGTGAGTTTTCAGTCAAGTTTCAACCTGAAAGCATAGAAAGATGCATAAACTTGAAGTTACAGCTTGATTTCAGTGAGTTTTCATCAAAATACAGGAGTTCTGCATGAAGTGTTCATTTTGGCCTTCTCTCGCTGAGAAAACACTATTTGTGACCTGTGATACAAAAATGCCATAACTTTTGTTCAAAGTGAGTTTTCAGTCAAATTTCAACCTGAAAGCATAGAAAGATGCATAAACTTGAAGTTACAGCTTGATTTCAGTGAGTTTTCATCAAAATACAGGAGTTCTGCATGAAGTGTTCATTTTGGCCTTCTCTCGCTGAGAAAACGCTATTCGTGAACTGTGATAAAAAAAATGCCATAACTTTTGTTCAAAGTGAGTTTTCAGTCAAGTTTCAACCTGAAAGCATAGAAAGATGCATAAACTTGAAGTTACAGCTTGATTTCAGTGAGTTTTCATGAAAATACAGGAGTTCTGCATGAAGTGTTCATTTTGGCCTTCTCTCGCTGAGAAAACACTATTTGTGACCTGTGATACAAAAATGCCATAACTTTTGTTCAAAGTGAGTTTTCAGTCAAGTTTCAACCTGAAAGCATAGAAAGATGCATAAACTTGAAGTTACACCTTGATTTCAGTGAGTTTTCATCAAAATACAGGAGTTCTGCATGAAGTGTTCATTTTGGCCTTCTCTCGCTGAGAAAACGCTATTTGTGACCTGCGACACAGAACAGCCATAACTTTTGTTCAAAGTGAGTTTTCAGTCAAGTTTCAACCTGAAAGCATAGAAAGATGCATAAACTTGAAGTTACAGCTTGATTTCAGTGAGTTTTCATCAAAATACAGGAGTTCTGCATGAAGTGTTCATTTTGGCCTTCTCTCGCTGAGAAAACGCTATTTGTGACCTGCGACACAGAACAGCCATAACTTTTGTTCAAAGTGAGTTTTCAGTCAAGTTTCAACCTGAAAGCATAGAAAGATGCATAAACTTGAAGTTACAGCTTGATTTCAGTGAGTTTTCATCAAAATACAGGAGTTCTGCATGAAGTGTTCATTTTGGCCTTCTCTCGCTGAGAAAACGCTATTTGTGACCTGTGATACAAAAATGCCATAACTTTTGTTCAAAGTGAGTTTTCAGTCAAGTTTCAACCTGAAAGCATAGAAAGATGCATAAACTTGAAGTTACAGCTTGATTTCAGTGAGTTTTCATCAAAATACAGGAGTTCTGCATGAAGTGTTCATTTTGGCCTTCTCTCGCTGAGAAAACGCTATTTGTGACCTGTGATACAAAAATGCCATAACTTTTGTTCAAAGTGAGTTTTCAGTCAAGTTTCAACCTGAAAGCATAGAAAGATGCATAAACTTGAAGTTACAGCTTGATTTCAGTGAGTTTTCATGAAAATACAGGAGTTCTGCATGAAGTGTTCATTTTGGCCTTCTCTCGCTGAGAAAACGCTATTTGTGACCTGTGATACAAAAATGCCATAACTTTTGTTCAAAGTGAGTTTTCAGTCAAGTTTCAACCTGAAAGCATAGAAAGATGCATAAACTTGAAGTTACAGCTTGATTTCAGTGAGTTTTCATCAAAATACAGGAGTTCTGCATGAAGTGTTCATTTTGGCCTTCTCTCGCTGAGAAAACGCTATTTGTGACCTGCGACACAGAACAGCCATAACTTTTGTTCAAAGTGAGTTTTCAGTCAAGTTTCAACCTGAAAGCATAGAAAGATGCAAAAACTTGAAGTTACAGCTTGATTTCAGTGAGTTTTCATCAAAATACAGGAGTTCTGCATGAAGTGTTCATTTTGGCCTTCTCTCGCTGAGAAAACGCTATTTGTGACCTGTGATACAAAAATGCCATAACTTTTGTTCAAAGTGAGTTTTCAGTCAAGTTTCAACCTGAAAGCATAGAAAGATGCATAAACTTGAAGTTACAGCTTGATTTCAGTGAGTTTTCATGAAAATACAGGAGTTCTGCATGAAGTGTTCATTTTGGCCTTCTCTCGCTGAGAAAACGCTATTTGTGACCTGTGATACAAAAATGCCATAACTTTTGTTCAAAGTGAATTTTCAGTCAAGTTTCAACCTGAAAGCATAGAAAGATGCATAAACTTGAAGTTACAGCTTGATTTCAGTGAGTTTTCATCAAAATACAGGAGTTCTGCATGAAGTGTTCATTTTGGCCTTCTCTCGCTGAGAAAACGCTATTTGTGACCTGCGACACAGAACAGCCATAACTTTTGTTCAAAGTGAGTTTTCAGTCAAGTTTCAACCTGAAAGCATAGAAAGATGCATAAACTTGAAATTACAGCTTGATTTCAGTGAGTTTTCATGAAAATACAGGAGTTCTGCATGAAGTGTTCATTTTGGCCTTCTCACGCTGAGAAAACACTATTTGTGACCTGTGATACAAAAATGCCATAACTTTTGTTCAAAGTGAGTTTTCAGTCAAGTTTCAACCTGAAAGCATAGAAAGATGCATAAACTTGAAGTTACAGCTTGATTTCAGTGAGTTTTCATGAAAATACAGGAGTTCTGCATGAAGTGTTCATTTTGGCCTTCTCTCGCTGAGAAAACACTATTTGTGACCTGTGATACAAAAATGCCATAACTTTTGTTCAAAGTGAGTTTTCAGTCAAGTTTCAACCTGAAAGCATAGAAAGATGCATAAACTTGAAGTTACAGCTTGATTTCAGTGAGTTTTCATCAAAATACAGGAGTTCTGCATGAAGTGTTCATTTTGGCCTTCTCTCGCTGAGAAAACACTATTTGTGACCTGTGATACAAAAATGCCATAACTTTTGTTCAAAGTGAGTTTTCAGTCAAGTTTCAACCTGAAAGCATAGAAAGATGCATAAACTTGAAGTTACAGCTTGATTTCAGTGAGTTTTCATCAAAATACAGGAGTTCTGCATGAAGTGTTCATTTTGGCCTTCTCTCGCTGAGAAAACGCTATTTGTGACCTGTGATACAAAAATGCCATAACTTTTGTTCAAAGTGAGTTTTCAGTCAAGTTTCAACCTGAAAGCATAGAAAGATGCATAAACTTGAAGTTACAGCTTGATTTCAGTGAGTTTTCATCAAAATACAGGAGTTCTGCATGAAGTGTTCATTTTGGCCTTCTCTCGCTGAGAAAACGCTATTTGTGACCTGTGATACAAAAATGCCATAACTTTTGTTCAAAGTGAGTTTTCAGTCAAGTTTCAACCTGAAAGCATAGAAAGATGCATAAACTTGAAGTTACAGCTTGATTTCAGTGAGTTTTCATGAAAATACAGGAGTTCTGCATGAAGTGTTCATTTTGGCCTTCTCTCGCTGAGAAAACACTATTTGTGACCTGTGATACAAAAATGCCATAACTTTTGTTCAAAGTGAGTTTTCAGTCAAGTTTCAACCTGAAAGCATAGAAAGATGCATAAACTTGAAGATACAGCTTGATTTCAGTGAGTTTTCATCAAAATACAGGAGTTCTGCATGAAGTGTTCATTTTGGCCTTCTCTCGCTGAGAAAACACTATTTGTGACCTGTGATACAAAAATGCCATAACTTTTGTTCAAAGTGAGTTTTCAGTCAAGTTTCAACCTGAAAGCATAGAAAGATGCATAAACTTGAAGTTACAGCTTGATTTCAGTGAGTTTTCATCAAAATACAGGATTTCTGCATGAAGTGTTCATTTTGGCCTTCTCTCGCTGAGAAAACGCTATTTGTGACCTGTGATACAAAAATGCCATAACTTTTGTTCAAAGTGAGTTTTCAGTCAAGTTTCAACCTGAAAGCATAGAAAGATGCATAAACTTGAAATTACAGCTTGATTTCAGTGAGTTTTCATGAAAATACAGGAGTTCTGCATGAAGTGTTCATTTTGGCCTTCTCTCGCTGAGAAAACACTATTTGTGACCTGTGATACAAAAATGCCATAACTTTTGTTCAAAGTGAGTTTTCAGTCAAGTTTCAACCTGAAAGCATAGAAAGATGCATAAACTTGAAGATACAGCTTGATTTCAGTGAGTTTTCATCAAAATACAGGAGTTCTGCATGAAGTGTTCATTTTGGCCTTCTCTCGCTGAGAAAACGCTATTTGTGACCTGCGACACAGAACAGCCATAACTTTTGTTCAAAGTGAGTTTTCAGTCAAGTTTCAACCTGACAGCATAGAAAGATGCATAAACTTGAAGTTACAGCTTGATTTCAGTGAGTTTTCATCAAAATACAGGATTTCTGCATGAAGTGTTCATTTTGGCCTTCTCTCGCTGAGAAAACGCTATTTGTGACCTGTGATACAAAAATGCCATAACTTTTGTTCAAAGTGAGTTTTCAGTCAAGTTTCAACCTGAAAGCATAGAAAGATGCATAAACTTGAAATTACAGCTTGATTTCAGTGAGTTTTCATGAAAATACAGGAGTTCTGCATGAAGTGTTCATTTTGGCCTTCTCACGCTGAGAAAACACTATTTGTGACCTGTGATACAAAAATGCCATAACTTTTGTTCAAAGTGAGTTTTCAGTCAAGTTTCAACCTGAAAGCATAGAAAGACGCATTAAAATTGAAGTTACAGCTTGATTTCAGTGAGTTTTCATCAAAATACAGGAGTTCTGCATGAAGTGTTCATTTTGGCCTTCTCTCGCTGAGAAAACACTATTTGTGACCTGTGATACAAAAATGCCATAACTTTTGTTCAAAGTGAGTTTTCAGTCAAGTTTCAACCTGAAAGCATAGAAAGATGCATAAACTTGAAGTTACAGCTTGATTTCAGTGAGTTTTCATCAAAATACAGGAGTTCTGCATGTAGTGTTCATTTTGGCCTTCTCTCGCTGAGAAAACACTATTTGTGACCTGTGATACAAAAATGCCATAACTTTTGTTCAAAGTGAGTTTTCAGTCAAGTTTCAACCTGAAAGCATAGAAAGATGCATAAACTTGAAGATACAGCTTGATTTCAGTGAGTTTTCATCAAAATACAGGATTTCTGCATGAAGTGTTCATTTTGGCCTTCTCTCGCTGAGAAAACGCTATTTGTGACCTGCGACACAGAACAGCCATAACTTTTGTTCAAAGTGAGTTTTCAGTCAAGTTTCAACCTGAAAGCATAGAAAGATGCATAAACTTGAAGTTACAGCTTGATTTCAGTGAGTTTTCATCAAAATACAGGAGTTCTGCATGAAGTGTTCATTTTGGCCTTCTCTCGCTGAGAAAACACTATTTGTGACCTGTGATACAAAAATGCCATAACTTTTGTTCAAAGTGAGTTTTCAGTCAAGTTTCAACCTGAAAGCATAGAAAGATGCATAAACTTGAAGTTACAGCTTGATTTCAGTGAGTTTTCATCAAAATACAGGAGTTCTGCATGAAGTGTTCATTTTGGCCTTCTCTCGCTGAGAAAACGCTATTTGTGACCTGTGATACAAAAATGCCATAACTTTTGTTCAAAGTGAGTTTTCAGTCAAGTTTCAACCTGAAAGCATAGAAAGATGCATAAACTTGAAGTTACAGCTTGATTTCAGTGAGTTTTCATCAAAATACAGGAGTTCTGCATGAAGTGTTCATTTTGGCCTTCTCTCGCTGAGAAAACGCTATTTGTGACCTGTGATACAAAAATGCCATAACTTTTGTTCAAAGTGAGTTTTCAGTCAAGTTTCAACCTGAAAGCATAGAAAGATGCATAAACTTGAAGTTACAGCTTGATTTCAGTGAGTTTTCATGAAAATACAGGAGTTCTGCATGAAGTGTTCATTTTGGCCTTCTCTCGCTGAGAAAACACTATTTGTGACCTGTGATACAAAAATGCCATAACTTTTGTTCAAAGTGAGTTTTCAGTCAAGTTTCAACCTGAAAGCATAGAAAGATGCATAAACTTGAAGATACAGCTTGATTTCAGTGAGTTTTCATCAAAATACAGGAGTTCTGCATGAAGTGTTCATTTTGGCCTTCTCTCGCTGAGAAAACACTATTTGTGACCTGTGATACAAAAATGCCATAACTTTTGTTCAAAGTGAGTTTTCAGTCAAGTTTCAACCTGAAAGCATAGAAAGATGCATAAACTTGAAGTTACAGCTTGATTTCAGTGAGTTTTCATCAAAATACAGGATTTCTGCATGAAGTGTTCATTTTGGCCTTCTCTCGCTGAGAAAACGCTATTTGTGACCTGCGACACAGAACAGCCATAACTTTTGTTCAAAGTGAGTTTTCAGTCAAGTTTCAACCTGAAAGCATAGAAAGATGCATAAACTTGAAGTTACAGCTTGATTTCAGTGAGTTTTCATCAAAATACAGGATTTCTGCATGAAGTGTTCATTTTGGCCTTCTCTCGCTGAGAAAACGCTATTTGTGACCTGTGATACAAAAATGCCATAACTTTTGTTCAAAGTGAGTTTTCAGTCAAGTTTCAACCTGAAAGCATAGAAAGATGCATAAACTTGAAATTACAGCTTGATTTCAGTGAGTTTTCATGAAAATACAGGAGTTCTGCATGAAGTGTTCATTTTGGCCTTCTCTCGCTGAGAAAACACTATTTGTGACCTGTGATACAAAAATGCCATAACTTTTGTTCAAAGTGAGTTTTCAGTCAAGTTTCAACCTGAAAGCATAGAAAGATGCAAAAACTTGAAGATACAGCTTGATTTCAGTGAGTTTTCATCAAAATACAGGAGTTCTGCATGAAGTGTTCATTTTGGCCTTCTCTCGCTGAGAAAACACTATTTGTGACTTGTGATACAAAAATGCCATAACTTTTGTTCAAAGTGAGTTTTCAGTCAAGTTTCAACCTGAAAGCATAGAAAGATGCATAAACTTGAAGTTACAGCTTGATTTCAGTGAGTTTTCATCAAAATACAGGATTTCTGCATGAAGTGTTCATTTTGGCCTTCTCTCGCTGAGAAAACGCTATTTGTGACCTGCGACACAGAACAGCCATAACTTTTGTTCAAAGTGAGTTTTCAGTCAAGTTTCAACCTGACAGCATAGAAAGATGCATAAACTTGAAGTTACAGCTTGATTTCAGTGAGTTTTCATCAAAATACAGGATTTCTGCATGAAGTGTTCATTTTGGCCTTCTCTCGCTGAGAAAACGCTATTTGTGACCTGTGATACAAAAATGCCATAACTTTTGTTCAAAGTGAGTTTTCAGTCAAGTTTCAACCTGAAAGCATAGAAAGATGCATAAACTTGAAATTACAGCTTGATTTCAGTGAGTTTTCATGAAAATACAGGAGTTCTGCATGAAGTGTTCATTTTGGCCTTCTCACGCTGAGAAAACGCTATTTGTGACCTGTGATACAAAAATGCCATAACTTTTGTTCAAAGTGAGTTTTCAGTCAAGTTTCAACCTGAAAGCATAGAAAGACGCATTAAAATTGAAGTTACAGCTTGATTTCAGTGAGTTTTCATGAAAATACAGGAGTTCTGCATGAAGTGTTCATTTTGGCCTTCTCTCGCTGAGAAAACACTATTTGTGACCTGTGATACAAAAATGCCATAACTTTTGTTCAAAGTGAGTTATCAGTCAAGTTTCAACCTGAAAGCATAGAAAGATGCATAAACTCTAAGTTACAGCTTGATTTCAGTGAGTTTTCATCAAAATACAGGAGTTCTGCATGTAGTGTTCATTTTGGCCTTCTCTCGCTGAGAAAACGCTATTTGTGACTTGTGATACAAAAATGCCATAACTTTTGTTCAAAGTGAGTTTTCAGTCAAGTTTCAACCTGAAAGCATAGAAAGATGCATAAACTTGAAGTTACAGCTTGATTTCAGTGAGTTTTCATCAAAATACAGGAGTTCTGCATGAAGTGTTCATTTTGGCCTTCTCTCGCTGAGAAAACACTATTTGTGACCTGTGATACAAAAATGCCATAACTTTTGTTCAAAGTGAGTTTTCAGTCAAGTTTCAACCTGAAAGCATAGAAAGATGCATAAACTTGAAGTTACAGCTTGATTTCAGTGAGTTTTCATCAAAATACAGGAGTTCTGCATGAAGTGTTCATTTTGGCCTTCTCTCGCTGAGAAAACACTATTTGTGACCTGTGATACAAAAATGCCATAACTTTTGTTCAAAGTGAGTTTTCAGTCAAGTTTCAACCTGAAACCATAGAAAGATGCATAAACTTGAAGATACAGCTTGATTTCAGTGAGTTTTCATCAAAATACAGGATTTCTGCATGAAGTGTTCATTTTGGCCTTCTCTCGCTGAGAAAACACTATTTGTGACCTGTGATACAAAAATGCCATAACTTTTGTTCAAAGTGAGTTTTCAGTCAAGTTTCAACCTGAAAGCATAGAAAGATGCATAAACTTGAAGTTACAGCTTGATTTCAGTGAGTTTTCATCAAAATACAGGATTTCTGCATGAAGTGTTCATTTTGGCCTTCTCTCGCTGAGAAAACGCTATTTGTGACCTGCGACACAGAACAGCCATAACTTTTGTTCAAAGTGAGTTTTCAGTCAAGTTTCAACCTGAAAGCATAGAAAGATGCATAAACTCTAAGTTACAGCTTGATTTCAGTGAGTTTTCATCAAAATACAGGAGTTCTGCATGTAGTGTTCATTTTGGCCTTCTCTCGCTGAGAAAACGCTATTTGTGACTTGTGATACAAAAATGCCATAACTTTTGTTCAAAGTGAGTTTTCAGTCAAGTTTCAACCTGAAAGCATAGAAAGATGCATAAACTTGAAGTTACAGCTTGATTTCAGTGAGTTTTCATCAAAATACAGGAGTTCTGCATGAAGTGTTCATTTTGGCCTTCTCTCGCTGAGAAAACACTATTTGTGACCTGTGATACAAAAATGCCATAACTTTTGTTCAAAGTGAGTTTTCAGTCAAGTTTCAACCTGAAAGCATAGAAAGATGCATAAACTTGAAGTTACAGCTTGATTTCAGTGAGTTTTCATCAAAATACAGGAGTTCTGCATGAAGTGTTCATTTTGGCCTTCTCTCGCTGAGAAAACACTATTTGTGACCTGTGATACAAAAATGCCATAACTTTTGTTCAAAGTGAGTTTTCAGTCAAGTTTCAACCTGAAACCATAGAAAGATGCATAAACTTGAAGATACAGCTTGATTTCAGTGAGTTTTCATCAAAATACAGGATTTCTGCATGAAGTGTTCATTTTGGCCTTCTCTCGCTGAGAAAACACTATTTGTGACCTGTGATACAAAAATGCCATAACTTTTGTTCAAAGTGAGTTTTCAGTCAAGTTTCAACCTGAAAGCATAGAAAGATGCATAAACTTGAAGTTACAGCTTGATTTCAGTGAGTTTTCATCAAAATACAGGAGTTCTGCATGAAGTGTTCATTTTGGCCTTCTCTCGCTGAGAAAACGCTATTTGTGACCTGCGACACAGAACAGCCATAACTTTTGTTCAAAGTGAGTTTTCAGTCAAGTTTCAACCTGAAAGCATAGAAAGATGCATAAACTTGAAGTTACAGCTTGATTTCAGTGAGTTTTCATCAAAATACAGGATTTCTGCATGAAGTGTTCATTTTGGCCTTCTCTCGCTGAGAAAACGCTATTTGTGACCTGTGATACAAAAATGCCATAACTTTTGTTCAAAGTGAGTTTTCAGTCAAGTTTCAACCTGAAAGCATAGAAAGATGCATAAACTTGAAATTACAGCTTGATTTCAGTGAGTTTTCATGAAAATACAGGAGTTCTGCATGAAGTGTTCATTTTGGCCTTCTCTCGCTGAGAAAACACTATTTGTGACCTGTGATACAAAAATGCCATAACTTTTGTTCAAAGTGAGTTTTCAGTCAAGTTTCAACCTGAAAGCATAGAAAGATGCAAAAACTTGAAGATACAGCTTGATTTCAGTGAGTTTTCATCAAAATACAGGAGTTCTGCATGAAGTGTTCATTTTGGCCTTCTCTCGCTGAGAAAACACTATTTGTGACTTGTGATACAAAAATGCCATAACTTTTGTTCAAAGTGAGTTTTCAGTCAAGTTTCAACCTGAAAGCATAGAAAGATGCATAAACTTGAAGTTACAGCTTGATTTCAGTGAGTTTTCATCAAAATACAGGATTTCTGCATGAAGTGTTCATTTTGGCCTTCTCTCGCTGAGAAAACGCTATTTGTGACCTGCGACACAGAACAGCCATAACTTTTGTTCAAAGTGAGTTTTCAGTCAAGTTTCAACCTGACAGCATAGAAAGATGCATAAACTTGAAGTTACAGCTTGATTTCAGTGAGTTTTCATCAAAATACAGGATTTCTGCATGAAGTGTTCATTTTGGCCTTCTCTCGCTGAGAAAACGCTATTTGTGACCTGTGATACAAAAATGCCATAACTTTTGTTCAAAGTGAGTTTTCAGTCAAGTTTCAACCTGAAAGCATAGAAAGATGCATAAACTTGAAATTACAGCTTGATTTCAGTGAGTTTTCATGAAAATACAGGAGTTCTGCATGAAGTGTTCATTTTGGCCTTCTCACGCTGAGAAAACGCTATTTGTGACCTGTGATACAAAAATGCCATAACTTTTGTTCAAAGTGAGTTTTCAGTCAAGTTTCAACCTGAAAGCATAGAAAGACGCATTAAAATTGAAGTTACAGCTTGATTTCAGTGAGTTTTCATGAAAATACAGGAGTTCTGCATGAAGTGTTCATTTTGGCCTTCTCTCGCTGAGAAAACACTATTTGTGACCTGTGATACAAAAATGCCATAACTTTTGTTCAAAGTGAGTTATCAGTCAAGTTTCAACCTGAAAGCATAGAAAGATGCATAAACTCTAAGATACAGCTTGATTTCAGTGAGTTTTCATCAAAATACAGGAGTTCTGCATGTAGTGTTCATTTTGGCCTTCTCTCGCTGAGAAAACGCTATTTGTGACTTGTGATACAAAAATGCCATAACTTTTGTTCAAAGTGAGTTTTCAGTCAAGTTTCAACCTGAAAGCATAGAAAGATGCATAAACTTGAAGTTACAGCTTGATTTCAGTGAGTTTTCATCAAAATACAGGAGTTCTGCATGAAGTGTTCATTTTGGCCTTCTCTCGCTGAGAAAACACTATTTGTGACCTGTGATACAAAAATGCCATAACTTTTGTTCAAAGTGAGTTTTCAGTCAAGTTTCAACCTGAAAGCATAGAAAGATGCATAAACTTGAAGTTACAGCTTGATTTCAGTGAGTTTTCATGAAAATACAGGAGTTCTGCATGAAGTGTTCATTTTGGCCTTCTCTCGCTGAGAAAACACTATTTGTGACCTGTGATACAAAAATGCCATAACTTTTGTTCAAAGTGAGTTTTCAGTCAAGTTTCAACCTGAAACCATAGAAAGATGCATAAACTTGAAGATACAGCTTGATTTCAGTGAGTTTTCATCAAAATACAGGATTTCTGCATGAAGTGTTCATTTTGGCCTTCTCTCGCTGAGAAAACGCTATTTGTGACCTGCGACACAGAACAGCCATAACTTTTGTTCAAAGTGAGTTTTCAGTCAAGTTTCAACCTGAAAGCATAGAAAGATGCATAAACTTGAAGTTACAGCTTGATTTCAGTGAGTTTTCATCAAAATACAGGATTTCTGCATGAAGTGTTCATTTTGGCCTTCTCTCGCTGAGAAAACACTATTTGTGACCTGTGATACAAAAATGCCATAACTTTTGTTCAAAGTGAGTTTTCAGTCAAGTTTCAACCTGAAAGCATAGAAAGATGCATAAACTCTAAGTTACAGCTTGATTTCAGTGAGTTTTCATCAAAATACAGGAGTTCTGCATGTAGTGTTCATTTTGGCCTTCTCTCGCTGAGAAAACGCTATTTGTGACTTGTGATACAAAAATGCCATAACTTTTGTTCAAAGTGAGTTTTCAGTCAAGTTTCAACCTGAAAGCATAGAAAGATGCATAAACTTGAAGTTACAGCTTGATTTCAGTGAGTTTTCATCAAAATACAGGAGTTCTGCATGAAGTGTTCATTTTGGCCTTCTCTCGCTGAGAAAACACTATTTGTGACCTGTGATACAAAAATGCCATAACTTTTGTTCAAAGTGAGTTTTCAGTCAAGTTTCAACCTGAAAGCATAGAAAGATGCATAAACTTGAAGTTACAGCTTGATTTCAGTGAGTTTTCATCAAAATACAGGAGTTCTGCATGAAGTGTTCATTTTGGCCTTCTCTCGCTGAGAAAACACTATTTGTGACCTGTGATACAAAAATGCCATAACTTTTGTTCAAAGTGAGTTTTCAGTCAAGTTTCAACCTGAAACCATAGAAAGATGCATAAACTTGAAGTTACAGCTTGATTTCAGTGAGTTTTCATCAAAATACAGGATTTCTGCATGAAGTGTTCATTTTGGCCTTCTCTCGCTGAGAAAACGCTATTTGTGACCTGCGACACAGAACAGCCATAACTTTTGTTCAAAGTGAGTTTTCAGTCAAGTTTCAACCTGAAAGCATAGAAAGATGCATAAACTTGAAGTTACAGCTTGATTTCAGTGAGTTTTCATCAAAATACAGGATTTCTGCATGAAGTGTTCATTTTGGCCTTCTCTCGCTGAGAAAACGCTATTTGTGACCTGCGACACAGAACAGCCATAACTTTTGTTCAAAGTGAGTTTTCAGTCAAGTTTCAACCTGAAAGCATAGAAAGATGCATAAACTTGAAGTTACAGCTTGATTTCAGTGAGTTTTCATCAAAATACAGGATTTCTGCATGAAGTGTTCATTTTGGCCTTCTCTCGCTGAGAAAACGCTATTTGTGACCTGTGATACAAAAATGCCATAACTTTTGTTCAAAGTGAGTTTTCAGTCAAGTTTCAACCTGAAAGCATAGAAAGATGCATAAACTTGAAATTACAGCTTGATTTCAGTGAGTTTTCATGAAAATACAGGAGTTCTGCATGAAGTGTTCATTTTGGCCTTCTCACGCTGAGAAAACACTATTTGTGACCTGTGATACAAAAATGCCATAACTTTTGTTCAAAGTGAGTTTTCAGTCAAGTTTCAACCTGAAAGCATAGAAAGACGCATTAAAATTGACGTTACAGCTTGATTTCAGTGAGTTTTCATGAAAATACAGGAGTTCTGCATGAAGTGTTCATTTTGGCCTTCTCTCGCTGAGAAAACACTATTTGTGACCTGTGATACAAAAATGCCATAACTTTTGTTCAAAGTGAGTTTTCAGTCAAGTTTCAACCTGAAAGCATAGAAAGATGCATAAACTCTAAGTTACAGCTTGATTTCAGTGAGTTTTCATCAAAATACAGGAGTTCTGCATGTAGTGTTCATTTTGGCCTTCTCTCGCTGAGAAAACGCTATTTGTGACTTGTGATACAAAAATGCCATAACTTTTGTTCAAAGTGAGTTTTCAGTCAAGTTTCAACCTGAAAGCATAGAAAGATGCATAAACTTGAAGTTACAGCTTGATTTCAGTGAGTTTTCATCAAAATACAGGAGTTCTGCATGAAGTGTTCATTTTGGCCTTCTCTCGCTGAGAAAACACTATTTGTGACCTGTGATACAAAAATGCCATAACTTTTGTTCAAAGTGAGTTTTCAGTCAAGTTTCAACCTGAAAGCATAGAAAGATGCATAAACTTGAAGTTACAGCTTGATTTCAGTGAGTTTTCATCAAAATACAGGACTTCTGCATGAAGTGTTCATTTTGGCCTTCTCTCGCTGAGAAAAAACTATTTGTGACCTGTGATACAAAAATGCCATAACTTTTGTTCAAAGTGAGTTTTCAGTCAAGTTTCAACCTGAAACCATTGAAAGATGCATAAACTTGAAGATACAGCTTGATTTCAGTGAGTTTTCATCAAAATACAGGATTTCTGCATGAAGTGTTCATTTTTGCCTTCTCTCGCTGAGAAAACGCTATTTGTGACCTGCGACACAGAACAGCCATAACTTTTGTTCAAAGTGAGTTTTCAGTCAAGTTTCAACCTGAAAGCATAGAAAGATGCATAAACTTGAAGTTACAGCTTGATTTCAGTGAGTTTTCATCAAAATACAGGAGTTCTGCATGAAGTGTTCATTTTGGCCTTCTCTCGCTGAGAAAACGCTATTTGTGACCTGTGATACAAAAATGCCATAACTTTTGTTCAAAGTGAGTTTTCAGTCAAGTTTCAACCTGAAAGCATAGAAAGATGCATAAACTTGAAATTACAGCTTGATTTCAGTGAGTTTTCATCAAAATACAAGAGTTCTGCATGAAGTGTTCATTTTGGCCTTCTCTCGCTGAGAAAACACTATTTGTGACCTGTGATACAAAAATGCCATAACTTTTGTTCAAAGTGAGTTTTCATTCAAGTTTCAACCTGAAAGCATAGAAAGATGCATAAACTTGAAGTTACAGCTTGATTTCAGTGAGTTTTCATCAAAATACAGGAGTTCTGCATGAAGTGTTCATTTTGGCCTTCTCTCGCTGAGAAAACGCTATTTGTGACCTGTGATACAAAAATGCCATAACTTTTGTTCAAAGTGAGTTCTCAGTCAAGTTTCAACCTGAAAGCATAGAAAGATGCATAAACTTGAAGTTACAGCTTGATTTCAGTGAGTTTTCATCAAAATACAGGAGTTCTGCATGAAGTGTTCATTTTGGCCTTCTCTCGCTGAGAAAACGCTATTTGTGACCTGTAATACAAAAATGCCATAACTTTTGTTCAAAGTGAGTTTTCAGTCAAGTTTCAACCTGAAAGCATAGAAAGATGCATAAACTTGAAGTTACAGCTTGATTTCAGTGAGTTTTCATCAAAATACAGGAGTTCTGCATGAAGTGTTCATTTTGGCCTTCTCTCGCTGAGAAAACACTATTTGTGACTTGTGATACAAAAATGCCATAACTTTTGTTCAAAGTGAGTTTTCAGTCAAGTTTCAACCTGAAAGCATAGAAAGATGCATAAACTTGAAGTTACAGCTTGATTTCAGTGAGTTTTCATCAAAATACAGGAGTTCTGCATGAAGTGTTCATTTTGGCCTTCTCTCGCTGAGAAAACACTATTTGTGACCTGTGATACAAAAATGCCATAATTTTTGTTCAAAGTGAGTTTTCAGTCAAGTTTCAACCTGAAAGCATAGAAAGATGCATAAACTTGAAGTTACAGTTTGATTTCAGTGAGTTTTCATCAAAATACAGGAGTTCTGCATGAAGTGTTCATTTTGGCCTTCTCTCGCTGAGAAAACGCTATTTGTGACCTGTGATACAAAAATGCCATAACTTTTGTTCAAAGTGAGTTTTCAGTCAAGTTTCAACCTGAAAGCATAGAAAGATGCATAAACTTGAAGTTACAGCTTGATTTCAGTGAGTTTTCATCAAAATACAGGAGTTCTGCATGAAGTTTTCATTTTGGCCTTCTCTCGCTGAGAAAACGCTATTTGTGACCTGCGACACAGAACATCCATAACTTTTGTTCAAAGTGAGTTTTCAGTCAAGTTTCGACCTGAAAGCATAGAAAGATGCATAAACTTGAAGTTACAGCTTGATTTCAGTGAGTTTTCATCAAAATACAGGAGTTCTGCATGAAGTGTTCATTTTGGCCTTCTCTCGCTGAGAAAACACTATTTGTGACCTGTGATACAAAAATGCCATAACTTTTGTTCAAAGTGAGTTTTCAGTCAAGTTTCAACCTGAAAGCATAGAAAGATGCATAAACTTGAAGTTACAGCTTGATTTCAGTGAGTTTTCATCAAAATACAGGAGTTCTGCATGAAGTGTTCATTTTGGCCTTCTCTCGCTGAGAAAACACTATTTGTGACCCGTGATACAAAAATGCAATAACTTTTGTTCAAAGTGAGTTTTCAGTCAAGTTTCAACCTGAAAGCATAGAAAGATGCATAAACTTGAAGTTACAGCTTGATTTCAGTGAGTTTTCATCAAAATACAGGAGTTCTGCATGAAGTGTTCATTTTGGCCTTCTCTCGCTGAGAAAACGCTATTTGTGACCTGTGATACAAAAATGCCATAACTTTTGTTCAAAGTGAGTTTTCAGTCAAGTTTCAACCTGAAAGCATAGAAAGATGCATAAACTTGAAGTTACAGCTTGATTTCAGTGAGTTTTCATCAAAATACAGGAGTTCTGCATGAAGTGTTCATTTTGGCCTTCTCTCGCTGAGAAAACACTATTTGTGACCTGTGATACAAAAATGCCATAACTTTTGTTCAAAGTGAGTTTTCAGTCAAGTTTCAACCTGAAAGCATAGAAAGATGCATAAACTTGAAGTTACAGCTTGATTTCAGTGAGTTTTCATCAAAATACAGGAGTTCTGCATGAAGTGTTCATTTTGGCCTTCTCTCGCTGAGAAAACACTATTTGTGACCTGTGATACAAAAATGCCATAACTTTTGTTCAAAGTGAGTTTTCAGTCAAGTTTCAACCTGAAAGCATAGAAAGATGCATAAACTTGAAGATAAAGCTTGATTTCAGTGAGTTTTCATCAAAATACAGGAGTTCTGCATGAAGTGTTCATTTTGGCCTTCTCTCGCTGAGAAAACACTATTTGTGACCTGTGATACAAAAATGCCATAACTTTTGTTCAAAGTGAGTTTTCAGTCAAGTTTCAACCTGAAAGCATAGAAAGATGCATAAACTCTAAGTTACAGCTTGATTTCAGTGAGTTTTCATCAAAATACAGGAGTTCTGCATGAAGTGTTCATTTTGGCCTTCTCTCGCTGAGAAAACACTATTTGTGACCTGTGATACAAAAATGCCATAATTTTTGTTCAAAGTGAGTGTTCAGTCAAGTTTCAACCTGAAAGCATAGAAAGATGCATAAACTTGAAGTTACAGTTTGATTTCAGTGAGTTTTCATCAAAATACAGGAGTTCTGCATGAAGTGTTCATTTTGGCCTTCTCTCGCTGAGAAAACGCTATTTGTGACCTGTGATACAAAATGCCATAACTTTTGTTCAAAGTGAGTTTTCAGTCAAGTTTCAACCTGAAAGCATAGAAAGATGCATAAACTTGAAGTTACAGCTTGATTTCAGTGAGTTTTCATCAAAATACAGGAGTTCTGCATGAAGTGTTCATTTTGGCCTTCTCTCGCTGAGAAAACACTATTTGTGACCTGTGATACAAAAATGCCATAACTTTTGTTCAAAGTGAGTTTTCAGTCAAGTTTCAACCTGAAAGCATAGAAAGATGCATAAACTTGAAGATACAGCTTGATTTCAGTGAGTTTTCATCAAAATACAGGAGTTCTGCATGAAGTGTTCATTTTGGCCTTCTCTCGCTGAGAAAACACTATTTGTCACCTGTGATACAAAAATGCCATAACTTTTGTTCAAAGTGAGTTTTCAGTCAAGTTTCAACCTGAAAGCATAGAAAGATGCATAAACTCTAAGTTACAGCTTGATTTCAGTGAGTTTTCATCAAAATACAGGAGTTCTGCATGTAGTGTTCATTTTGGCCTTCTCTCGCTGAGAAAACGCTATTTGTGACTTGTGATACAAAAATGCCATAACTTTTGTTCAAAGTGAGTTTTCAGTCAAGTTTCAACCTGAAAGCATAGAAAGATGCATAAACTTGAAGTTACAGCTTGATTTCAGTGAGTTTTCATCAAAATACAGGAGTTCTGCATGAAGTGTTCATTTTGGCCTTCTCTCGCTGAGAAAACACTATTTGTGACCTGTGATACAAAAATGCCATAACTTTTGTTCAAAGTGAGTTTTCAGTCAAGTTTCAACCTGAAAGCATAGAAAGATGCATAAACTTGAAGTTACAGCTTGATTTCAGTGAGTTTTCATCAAAATACAGGATTTCTGCATGAAGTGTTCATTTTGGCCTTCTCTCGCTGAGAAAACGCTATTTGTGACCTGTGATACAAAAATGCCATAACTTTTGTTCAAAGTGAGTTTTCAGTCAAGTTTCAACCTGAAAGCATAGAAAGATGCATAAACTTGAAGTTACAGCTTAATTTCAGTGAGTTTTCATCAAAATACAGGAGTTCTGCATGAAGTTTTCATTTTGGCCTTCTCTCGCTGAGAAAACGCTATTTGTGACCTGCGACACAGAACAGCCATAACTTTTGTTCAAAGTGAGTTTTCAGTCAAGTTTCAACCTGAAAGCATAGAAAGATGCATAAACTTGAAGTTACAGCTTGATTTCAGTGAGTTTTCATCAAAATACAGGAGTTCTGCATGAAGTTTTCATTTTGGCCTTCTCTCGCTGAGAAAACGCTATTTGTGACCTGCGACACAGAACATCCATAACTTTTGTTCAAAGTGAGTTTTCAGTCAAGTTTCAACCTGAAAGCATAGAAAGATGCATAAACTTGAAGTTACAGCTTGATTTCAGTGAGTTTCAACAAAATACAGGAGTTCTGAATGAAGTGTTCATTTTGGCCTTCTCTCGCTGAGAAAACACTATTTGTGACCTGTGATACAAAAATGCCATAACTTTTGTTCAAAGTGAGTTTTCAGTCAAGTTTCAACCTGAAAGCATAGAAAGATGCATAAACTTGAAGTTACAGCTTGATTTCAGTGAGTTTTCATCAAAATACAGGAGTTCTGCATGAAGTGTTCATTTTGGCCTTCTCTCGCTGAGAAAACACTATTTGTGACCTGTGATACAAAAATGCAATAACTTTTGTTCAAAGTGAGTTTTCAGTCAAGTTTCAACCTGAAAGCATAGAAAGATGCATAAACTTGAAGTTACAGCTTGATTTCAGTGAGTTTTCATCAAAATACAGGAGTTCTGCATGAAGTGTTCATGTTGGCCTTCTCTCGCTGAGAAAACACTATTTGTGACTTGTGATACAAAAATGCCATAACTTTTGTTCAAAGTGAGTTTTCAGTCAAGTTTCAACCTGAAAGCATAGAAAGATGCATAAACTTGAAGTTACAGCTTGATTTCAGTGAGTTTTCATCAAAATACAGGAGTTCTGCATGAAGTGTTCATTTTGGCCTTCTCTCGCTGAGAAAACACTATTTGTGACCTGTGATACAAAAATGCCATAACTTTTGTTCAAAGTGAGTGTTCAGTCAAGTTTCAACCTGAAAGCATAGAAAGATGCATAAACTTGAAGTTACAGCTTGATTTCAGTGAGTTTTCATCAAAATACAGGAGTTCTGCATGAAGTGTTCATTTTGGCCTTCTCTCGCTGAGAAAACGCTATTTGTGACCTGTGATACAAAAATGCCATAACTTTTGTTCAAAGTGAGTTTTCAGTCAAGTTTCAACCTGAAAGCATAGAAAGATGCATAAACTTGAAGTTACAGCTTGATTTCAGTGAGTTTTCATCAAAATACAGGAGTTCTGCATGAAGTGTTCATTTTGGCCTTCTCTCGCTGAGAAAACGCTATTTGTGACCTGTGATACAAAAATGCCATAACTTTTGTTCAAAGTGAGTTTTCAGTCAAGTTTCAACCTGAAAGCATAGAAAGATGCATAAACTTGAAGTTACAGCTTGATTTCAGTGAGTTTTCATCAAAATACAGGATTTCTGCATGAAGTGTTCATTTTGGCCTTCTCTCGCTGAGAAAACGCTATTTGTGACCTGTGATACAAAAATGCCATAACTTTTGTTCAAAGTGAGTTTTCAGTCAAGTTTCAACCTGAAAGCATAGAAAGATGCATAAACTTGAAGTTACAGCTTAATTTCAGTGAGTTTTCATCAAAATACAGGAGTTCTGCATGAAGTTTTCATTTTGGCCTTCTCTCGCTGAGAAAACGCTATTTGTGACCTGCGACACAGAACAGCCATAACTTTTGTTCAAAGTGAGTTTTCAGTCAAGTTTCAACCTGAAAGCATAGAAAGATGCATAAACTTGAAGTTACAGCTTGATTTCAGTGAGTTTTCATCAAAATACAGGAGTTCTGCATGAAGTTTTCATTTTGGCCTTCTCTCGCTGAGAAAACGCTATTTGTGACCTGCGACACAGAACATCCATAACTTTTGTTCAAAGTGAGTTTTCAGTCAAGTTTCAACCTGAAAGCATAGAAAGATGCATAAACTTGAAGTTACAGCTTGATTTCAGTGAGTTTTCATCAAAATACAGGAGTTCTGCATGAAGTGTTCATTTTGGCCTTCTCTCGCTGAGAAAACACTATTTGTGACCTGTGATACAAAAATGCCATAACTTTTGTTCAAAGTGAGTTTTCAGTCAAGTTTCAACCTGAAAGCATAGAAAGATGCTTAAACTTGAAGTTACAGCTTGATTTCAGTGAGTTTTCATCAAAATACAGGAGTTCTGCATGAAGTGTTCATTTTGGCCTTCTCTCGCTGAGAAAACGCTATTTGTGACCTGTGATACAAAAATGCCATAACTTTTGTTCAAAGTGAGTTTTCAGTCAAGTTTCAACCTGAAAGCATAGAAAGATGCATAAACTTGAAGTTACAGCTTGATTTCAGTGAGTTTTCATCAAAATACAGGATTCTGCATGAAGTGTTCATTTTGGCCTTCTCTCGCTGAGAAAACGCTATTTGTGACCTGTGATACAAAAATGCCATAACTTTTGTTCAAAGTGAGTTTTCAGTCAAGTTTCAACCTGAAAGCATAGAAAGATGCATAAACTTGAAGTTACAGCTTAATTTCAGTGAGTTTTCATCAAAATACAGGAGTTCTGCATGAAGTTTTCATTTTGGCCTTCTCTCGCTGAGAAAACGCTATTTGTGACCTGCGACACAGAACAGCCATAACTTTTGTTCAAAGTGAGTTTTCAGTCAAGTTTCAACCTGAAAGCATAGAAAGATGCATAAACTTGAAGTTACAGCTTGATTTCAGTGAGTTTTCATCAAAATACAGGAGTTCTGCATGAAGTTTTCATTTTGCCTTCTCTCGCTGAGAAAACGCTATTTGTGACCTGCGACACAGAACATCCATAACTTTTGTTCAAAGTGAGTTTTCAGTCAAGTTTCAACCTGAAAGCATAGAAAGATGCATAAACTTGAAGTTACAGCTTGATTTCAGTGAGTTTTCATCAAATACAGGAGTTCTGCATGAAGTGTTCATTTTGGCCTTCTCTCGCTGAGAAAACACTATTTGTGACCTGTGATACAAAAATGCCATAACTTTTGTTCAAAGTGAGTTTTCAGTCAAGTTTCAACCTGAAAGCATAGAAAGATGCATAAACTTGAAGTTACAGCTTGATTTCAGTGAGTTTTCATCAAAATACAGGAGTTCTGCATTAAGTGTTCATTTTGGCCTTCTCTCGCTGAGAAAACACTATTTGTGACCTGTGATACAAAAATGCAATAACTTTTGTTCAAAGTGAGTTTTCAGTCAAGTTTCAACCTGAAAGCATAGAAAGATGCATAAACTTGAAGTTACAGCTTGATTTCAGTGAGTTTTCATCAAAATACAGGAGTTCTGCATGAAGTGTTCATTTTGGCCTTCTCTCGCTGAGAAAACACTATTTGTGACTTGTGATACAAAAATGCCATAACTTTTGTTCAAAGTGAGTTTTCAGTCAAGTTTCAACCTGAAAGCATAGAAAGATGCATAAACTTGAAGTTACAGCTTGATTTCAGTGAGTTTTCATCAAAATACAGGAGTTCTGCATGAAGTGTTCATTTTGGCCTTCTCTCGCTGAGAAAACAGCTATTTGTGACCTGTGACACAGAACAGCCATAACTTTTGTTCAAAGTGAGTTTTCAGTCAAGTTTCAACCTGAAAGCATAGAAAGATGCATAAACTTGAAGTTACAGCTTGATTTCAGTGAGTTTTCATCAAAATACAGGAGTTCTGCATGAAGTTTTCATTTTGGCCTTCTCTCGCTGAGAAAACGCTATTTGTGACCTGCGACACAGAACATCCATAACTTTTGTTCAAAGTGAGTTTTCAGTCAAGTTTCAACCTGAAAGCATAGAAAGATGCATAAACTTGAAGTTACAGCTTGATTTCAGTGAGTTTTCATCAAAATACAGGAGTTCTGCATGAAGTGTTCATTTTGGCCTTCTCTCGCTGAGAAAACACTATTTGTGACCTGTGATACAAAAATGCCATAACTTTTGTTCAAAGTGAGTTTTCAGTCAAGTTTCAACCTGAAAGCATAGAAAGATGCATAAACTTGAAGTTACAGCTTGATTTCAGTGAGTTTTCATCAAAATACAGGAGTTCTGCATTAAGTGTTCATTTTGGCCTTCTCTCGCTGAGAAAACACTATTTGTGACCTGTGATACAAAAATGCAATAACTTTTGTTCAAAGTGAGTTTTCAGTCAAGTTTCAACCTGAAAGCATAGAAAGATGCATAAACTTGAAGTTACAGCTTGATTTCAGTGAGTTTTCATCAAAATACAGGAGTTCTGCATGAAGTGTTCATTTTGGCCTTCTCTCGCTGAGAAAACACTATTTGTGACTTGTGATACAAAAATGCCATAACTTTTGTTCAAAGTGAGTTTTCAGTCAAGTTTCAACCTGAAAGCATAGAAAGATGCATAAACTTGAAGTTACAGCTTGATTTCAGTGAGTTTTCATCAAAATACAGGAGTTCTGCATGAAGTGTTCATTTTGGCCTTCTCTCGCTGAGAAAACACTATTTGTGACCTGTGATACAAAAATGCCATAACTTTTGTTCAAAGTGAGTGTTCAGTCAAGTTTCAACCTGAAAGCATAGAAAGATGCATAAACTTGAAGTTACAGCTTGATTTCAGTGAGTTTTCATCAAAATACAGGAGTTCTGCATGAAGTGTTCATTTTGGCCTTCTCTCGCTGAGAAAACACTATTTGTGACCTGTGATACAAAAATGCCATAACTTTTGTTCAAAGTGAGTTTTCAGTCAAGTTTCAACCTGAAAGCATAGAAAGATGCATAAACTTGAAGTTACAGCTTGATTTCAGTGAGTTTTCATCAAAATACAGGAGTTCTGCATGAAGTGTTCATTTTGGCCTTCTCTCGCTGAGAAAACGCTATTTGTGACCTGCGACACAGAACAGCCATAACTTTTGTTCAAAGTGAGTTTTCAGTCAAGTTTCAACCTGAAAGCATAGAAAGATGCATAAACTTGAAGTTACAGCTTTATTTCAGTGAGTTTTCATCAAAATACAGGAGTTCTGCATGAAGTGTTCATTTTGGCCTTCTCTCGCTGAGAAAACGCTATTTGTGACCTGTGATACAAAAATGCCATAACTTTTGTTCAAAGTGAGTTTTCAGTCAAGTTTCAACCTGAAAGCATAGAAAGATGCATAAACTTGAAGTTACAGCTTGATTTCAGTGAGTTTTCATCAAAATACAGGAGTTCTGCATGAAGTGTTCATTTTGGCCTTCTCTCGCTGAGAAAACACTATTTGTGACCTGTGATACAAAAATGCCATAACTTTTGTTCAAAGTGAGTGTTCAGTCAAGTTTCAACCTGAAAGCATAGAAAGATGCATAAACTTGAAGTTACAGCTTGATTTCAGTGAGTTTTCATCAAAATACAGGAGTTCTGCATGAAGTGTTCATTTTGGCCTTCTCTCGCTGAGAAAACGCTATTTGTGACCTGTGATACAAAAATGCCATAACTTTTGTTCAAAGTGAGTTTTCAGTCAAGTTTCAACCTGAAAGCATAGAAAGATGCATAAACTTGAAGTTACAGCTTGATTTCAGTGAGTTTTCATCAAAATACAGGAGTTCTGCATGAAGTGTTCATTTTGGCCTTCTCTCGCTGAGAAAACACTATTTGTGACCTGTGATACAAAAATGCCATAACTTTTGTTCAAAGTGAGTTTTCAGTCAAGTTTCAACCTGAAAGCATAGAAAGATGCATAAACTTGAAGTTACAGCTTGATTTCAGTGAGTTTTCATCAAAATACAGGAGTTCTGCATGAAGTGTTCATTTTGGCCTTCTCTCGCTGAGAAAACGCTATTTGTGACCTGCGACACAGAACAGCCATAACTTTTGTTCAAAGTGAGTTTTCAGTCAAGTTTCAACCTGAAAGCATAGAAAGATGCATAAACTTGAAGTTACAGCTTGATTTCAGTGAGTTTTCATCAAAATACAGGAGTTCTGCATGAAGTGATCATTTTGGCCTTCTCTCGCTGAGAAAACGCTATTTGTGACCTGTGATACAAAAATGCCATAACTTTTGTTCAAAGTGAGTTTTCAGTCAAGTTTCAACCTGAAAGCATAGAAAGATGCATAAACTTGAAGTTACAGCTTGATTTCAGTGAGTTTTCATCAAAATACAGGAGTTCTGCATGAAGTGTTCATTTTGGCCTTCTCACGCTGAGAAAACACTATTTGTGACCTGTGATACAAAAATGCCATAACTTTTGTTCAAAGTGAGTTTTCAGTCAAGTTTCAACCTGAAAGCATAGAAAGATGCATAAACTTGAAGTTACAGCTTGATTTCAGTGAGTTTTCATGAAAATACAGGAGTTCTGCATGAAGTGTTCATTTTGGCCTTCTCTCGCTGAGAAAACACTATTTGTGACCTGTGATACAAAAATGCCATATCTTTTGTTCAAAGTGAGTTTTCAGTCAAGTTTCAACCTGAAAGCATAGAAAGATGCATAAACTCTAAGTTACAGCTTGATTTCAGTGAGTTTTCATCAAAATACAGGAGTTCTGCATGTAGTGTTCATTTTGGCCTTCTCTCGCTGAGAAAACACTATTTGTGACCTGTGATACAAAAATGCCATAACTTTTGTTCAAAGTGAGTGTTCAGTCAAGTTTCAACCTGAAAGCATAGAAAGATGCATAAACTTGAAGTTACAGCTTAATTTCAGTGAGTTTTCATCAAAATACAGGAGTTCTGCATGAAGTTTTCATTTTGGCCTTCTCTCGCTGAGAAAACGCTATTTGTGACCTGCGACACAGAACAGCCATAACTTTTGTTCAAAGTGAGTTTTCAGTCAAGTTTCAACCTGAAAGCATAGAAAGATGCATAAACTTGAAGTTACAGCTTGATTTCAGTGAGTTTTCATCAAAATACAGGAGTTCTGCATGAAGTTTTCATTTTGGCCTTCTCTCGCTGAGAAAACGCTATTTGTGACCTGCGACACAGAACATCCATAACTTTTGTTCAAAGTGAGTTTTCAGTCAAGTTTCAACCTGAAAGCATAGAAAGATGCATAAACTTGAAGTTACAGCTTGATTTCAGTGAGTTTTCATCAAAATACAGGAGTTCTGCATGAAGTGTTCATTTTGGCCTTCTCTCGCTGAGAAAACACTATTTGTGACCTGTGATACAAAAATGCCATAACTTTTGTTCAAAGTGAGTTTTCAGTCAAGTTTCAACCTGAAAGCATAGAAAGATGCATAAACTTGAAGTTACAGCTTGATTTCAGTGAGTTTTCATCAAAATACAGTAGTTCTGCATTAAGTGTTCATTTTGGCCTTCTCTCGCTGAGAAAACACTATTTGTGACCTGTGATACAAAAATGCAATAACTTTTGTTCAAAGTGAGTTTTCAGTCAAGTTTCTACCTGAAAGCATAGAAAGATGCATAAACTTGAAGTTACAGCTTGATTTCAGTGAGTTTTCATCAAAATACAGGAGTTCTGCATGAAGTGTTCATTTTGGCCTTCTCTCGCTGAGAAAACACTATTTGTGACCTGTGATACAAAAATGCCATAACTTTTGTTCAAAGTGAGTGTTCAGTCAAGTTTCAACCTGAAAGCATAGAAAGATGCATAAACTTGAAGTTACAGCTTGATTTCAGTGAGTTTTCATCAAAATACAGGAGTTCTGCATGAAGTGTTCATTTTGGCCTTCTCTCGCTGAGAAAACGCTATTTGTGACCTGTGATACAAAAATGCCATAACTTTTGTTCAAAGTGAGTTTTCAGTCAAGTTTCAACCTGAAAGCATAGAAAGATGCATAAACTTGAAGTTACAGCTTGATTTCAGTGAGTTTTCATCAAAATACAGGAGTTCTGCATGAAGTGTTCATTTTGGCCTTCTCTCGCTGAGAAAACACTATTTGTGACCTGTGATACAAAAATGCCATAACTTTTGTTCAAAGTGAGTTTTCAGTCAAGTTTCAACCTGAAAGCATAGAAAGATGCATAAACTTGAAGTTACAGCTTGATTTCAGTGAGTTTTCATCAAAATACAGGAGTTCTGCATGAAGTGTTCATTTTGGCCTTCTCTCGCTGAGAAAACGCTATTTGTGACCTGCGACACAGAACAGCCATAACTTTTGTTCAAAGTGAGTTTTCAGTCAAGTTTCAACCTGAAAGCATAGAAAGATGCATAAACTTGAAGTTACAGCTTGATTTCAGTGAGTTTTCATCAAAATACAGGAGTTCTGCATGAAGTGTTCATTTTGGCCTTCTCTCGCTGAGAAAACGCTATTTGTGACCTGTGATACAAAAATGCCATAACTTTTGTTCAAAGTGAGTTTTCAGTCAAGTTTCAACCTGAAAGCATAGAAAGATGCATAAACTTGAAGTTACAGCTTGATTTCAGTGAGTTTTCATGAAAATACAGGAGTTCTGCATGAAGTGTTCATTTTGGCCTTCTCACGCTGAGAAAACACTATTTGTGACCTGTGATACAAAAATGCCATAACTTTTGTTCAAAGTGAGTTTTCAGTCAAGTTTCAACCTGAAAGCATAGAAAGATGCATAAACTTGAAGTTACAGCTTGATTTCAGTGAGTTTTCATCAAAATACAGGAGTTCTGCATGAAGTGTTCATTTTGGCCTTCTCTCGCTGAGAAAACACTATTTGTGACCTGTGATACAAAAATGCCATAACTTTTGTTCAAAGTGAGTGTTCAGTCAAGTTTCAACCTGAAAGCATAGAAAGATGCATAAACTTGAAGTTACAGCTTGATTTCAGTGAGTTTTCATCAAAATACAGGAGTTCTGCATGAAGTGTTCATTTTGGCCTTCTCTCGCTGAGAAAACGCTATTTGTGACCTGTGATACAAAAATGCCATAACTTTTGTTCAAAGTGAGTTTTCAGTCAAGTTTCAACCTGAAAGCATAGAAAGATGCATAAACTTGAAGTTACAGCTTGATTTCAGTGAGTTTTCATCAAAATACAGGAGTTCTGCATGAAGTGTTCATTTTGGCCTTCTCTCGCTGAGAAAACACTATTTGTGACCTGTGATACAAAAATGCCATAACTTTTGTTCAAAGTGAGTTTTCAGTCAAGTTTCAACCTGAAAGCATAGAAAGATGCATAAACTTGAAGTTACAGCTTGATTTCAGTGAGTTTTCATCAAAATACAGGAGTTCTGCATGAAGTGTTCATTTTGGCCTTCTCTCGCTGAGAAAACGCTATTTGTGACCTGCGACACAGAACAGCCATAACTTTTGTTCAAAGTGAGTTTTCAATCAAGTTTCAACCTGAAAGCATAGAAAGATGCATAAACTTGAAGTTACAGCTTGATTTCAGTGAGTTTTCATCAAAATACAGGAGTTCTGCATGAAGTGTTCATTTTGGCCTTCTCTCGCTGAGAAAACGCTATTTGTGACCTGTGAAACAAAAATGCCGTAACTTTTGTTCAAAGTGAGTTTTCAGTCAAGTTTCAACCTGAAAGCATAGAAAGATGCATAAACTTGAAGTTACAGCTTGATTTCAGTGAGTTTTCATCAAAATACAGGAGTTCTGCATGAAGTGTTCATTTTGGCCTTCTCTCGCTGAGAAAACGCTATTTGTGACCTGTGATACAAAAATGCCATAACTTTTGTTCAAAGTGAGTTTTCAGTCAAGTTTCAACCTGAAAGCATAGAAAGATGCATAAACTTGAAGTTACAGCTTGATTTCAGTGAGTTTTCATGAAAATACAGGAGTTCTGCATGAAGTGTTCATTTTGGCCTTCTCTCGCTGAGAAAACGCTATTTGTGACCTGTGATACAAAAATGCCATAACTTTTGTTCAAAGTGAGTTTTCAGTCAAGTTTCAACCTGAAAGCATAGAAAGATGCATAAACTTGAAATTACAGCTTGATTTCAGTGAGTTTTCATGAAAATACAGGAGTTCTGCATGAAGTGTTCATTTTGGCCTTCTCACGCTGAGAAAACACTATTTGTGACCTGTGATACAAAAATGCCATAACTTTTGTTCAAAGTGAGTTTTCAGTCAAGTTTCAACCTGAAAGCATAGAAAGATGCATAAACTTGAAGTTACAGCTTGATTTCAGTGAGTTTTCATGAAAATACAGGAGTTCTGCATGAAGTGTTCATTTTGGCCTTCTCTCGCTGAGAAAACGCTATTTGTGACCTGCGACACAGAACAGCCATAACTTTTGTTCAAAGTGAGTTTTCAGTCAAGTTTCAACCTGAAAGCATAGAAAGATGCATAAACTTGAAGTTACAGCTTGATTTCAGTGAGTTTTCATCAAAATACAGGAGTTCTGCATGAAGTGTTCATTTTGGCCTTCTCTCGCTGAGAAAACGCTATTTGTGACCTGTGATACAAAAATGCCATAACTTTTGTTCAAAGTGAGTTTTCAGTCAAGTTTCAACCTGAAAGCATAGAAAGATGCATAAACTTGAAGTTACAGCTTGATTTCAGTGAGTTTTCATCAAAATACAGGAGTTCTGCATGAAGTGTTCATTTTGGCCTTCTCTCGCTGAGAAAACGCTATTTGTGACCTGTGATACAAAAATGCCATAACTTTTGTTCAAAGTGAGTTTTCAGTCAAGTTTCAACCTGAAAGCATAGAAAGATGCATAAACTTGAAGTTACAGCTTGATTTCAGTGAGTTTTCATCAAAATACAGGAGTTCTGCATGAAGTGTTCATTTTGGCCTTCTCTCGCTGAGAAAACGCTATTTGTGACCTGTGATACAAAAATGCCATAACTTTTGTTCAAAGTGAGTTTTCAGTCAAGTTTCAACCTGAAAGCATAGAAAGATGCATAAACTTGAAGTTACAGCTTGATTTCAGTGAGTTTTCATCAAAATACAGGAGTTCTGCATGAAGTGTTCATTTTGGCCTTCTCTCGCTGAGAAAACGCTATTTGTGACCTGTGATACAAAAATGCCATAACTTTTGTTCAAAGTGAGTTTTCAGTCAAGTTTCAACCTGAAAGCATAGAAAGATGCATAAACTTGAAGTTACAGCTTGATTTCAGTGAGTTTTCATCAAAATACAGGAGTTCTGCATGAAGTGTTCATTTTGGCCTTCTCTCGCTGAGAAAACGCTATTTGTGACCTGTGATAAAAAAATGCCATAACTTTTGTTCAAAGTGAGTTTTCAGTCAAGTTTTAACCTGAAAGCATAGAAAGATGAATAAACTTGAAGTTACAGCTTGATTTCAGTGAGTTTTCATGAAAATACAGGAGTTCTGCATGAAGTGTTCATTTTGGCCTTCTCACGCTGAGAAAACACTATTTGTGACCTGTGATACAAAAATGCCATAACTTTTGTTCAAAGTGAGTTTTCAGTCAAGTTTCAACCTGAAAGCATAGAAAGATGAATAAACTTGAAGTTACAGCTTGATTTCAGTGAGTTTTCATCAAAATACAGGAGTTCTGCATGAAGTGTTCATTTTGGCCTTCTCTCGCTGAGAAAACGCTATTTGTGACCTGCGACACAGAACATCCATAACTTTTGTTCAAAGTGAGTTTTCAGTCAAGTTTCAACCTGAAAGCATAGAAAGATGCATAAACTTGAAATTACAGCTTGATTTCAGTGAGTTTTCATCAAAATACAGGAGTTCTGCATGAAGTGTTCATTTTGGCCTTCTCTCGCTGAGAAAACACTATTTGTGACCTGTGATACAAAAATGCCATAACTTTTGTTCAAAGTGAGTTTTCAGTCAAGTTTCAACCTGAAAGCATAGAAAGATGCATAAACTTGAAGTTACAGCTTGATTTCAGTGAGTTTTCATCAAAATACAGGAGTTCTGCATGAAGTGTTCATTTTGGCCTTCTCCCGCTGAGAAAACACTATTTGTGACCTGTGATACAAAAATGCCATAACTTTTGTTCAAAGTGAGTTTTCAGTCAAGTTTCAACCTGAAAGCATAGAAAGATGCATAAACTTGAAGTTACAGCTTGATTTCAGTGAGTTTTCATCAAAATACAGGAGTTCTGCATGAAGTGTTCATTTTGGCCTTCTCTCGCTGAGAAAACGCTATTTGTGACCTGTGATACAAAAATGCCATAACTTTTGTTCAAAGTGAGATTTCAGTCAAGTTTCAACCTGAAAGCATAGAAAGATGCATAAACTTGAAATTACAGCTTGATTTCAGTGAGTTTTCATGAAAATACAGGAGTTCTGCATGAAGTGTTCATTTTGGCCTTCTCACGCTGAGAAAACACTATTTGTGACCTGTGATACAAAAATGCCATAACTTTTGTTCAAAGTGAGTTTTCAGTCAAGTTTCAACCTGAAAGCATAGAAAGATGCATAAACTTGAAGTTACAGCTTGATTTCAGTGAGTTTTCATGAAAATACAGGAGTTCTGCATGAAGTGTTCAATTTGGCCTTCTCTCGCTGAGAAAACACTATTTGTGACCTGTGATACAAAAATGCCATAACTTTTGTTCAAAGTGAGTTTTCAGTCAAGTTTCAACCTGAAAGCATAGAAAGATGCATAAACTCTAAGTTACAGCTTGATTTCAGTGAGTTTTCATCAAAATACAGGAGTTCTGCATGTAGTGTTCATTTTGGCCTTCTCTCGCTGAAAAAACGCTATTTGTGACTTGTGATACAAAAATGCCATAACTTTTGTTCAAAGTGAGTTTTCAGTCAAGTTTCAACCTGAAAGCATAGAAAGATGCATAAACTTGAAGTTACAGCTTGATTTCAGTGAGTTTTCATCAAAATACAGGAGTTCTGCATGAAGTGTTCATTTTGGCCTTCTCTCGCTGAGAAAACACTATTTGTGACCTGTGATAAAAAATTCCATAACTTTTGTTCAAAGTGAGTTTTCAGTCAAGTTTCAACCTGAAAGCATAGAAAGATGCATAAACTTGAAGTTACAGCTTGATTTCAGTGAGTTTTCATCAAAATACAGGAGTTCTGCATGAAGTGTTCATTTTGGCCTTCTCTCGCTGAGAAAACGCTATTCGTGACCTGTGATAAAAAAATGCCATAACTTTTGTTCAAAGTGAGTTTTCAGTCAAGTTTCAACCTGAAAGCATAGAAAGATGCATAAACTTGAAGTTACAGCTTGATTTCAGTGAGTTTTCATCAAAATACAGGAGTTCTGCATGAAGTGTTCATTTTGGCCTTCTCTCGCTGAGAAAACACTATTTGTGACCGGTGATAAAAAAATGCCATAACTTTTGTTCAAAGTGAGTTTTCAGTCAAGTTTCAACCTGAAAGCATAGAAAGATGCATAAACTTGAAGTTACAGCTTGATTTCAGTGAGTTTTCATCAAAATACAGGAGTTCTGCATGAAGTGTTCATTTTGGCCTTCTCTCGCTGAGAAAACGCTATTTGTGACCTGTGATACAAAAATGCCATAACTTTTGTTCAAAGTGAGTTTTCAGTCAAGTTTCAACCTGAAAGCATAGAAAGATGCATAAACTTGAAGTTACAGCTTGATTTCAGTGAGTTTTCATCAAAATACAGGAGTTCTGCATGAAGTGTTCATTTTGGCCTTCTCTCGCTGAGAAAACGCTATTTGTGACCTGTGATAAAAAAATGCCATAACTTTTGTTCAAAGTGAGTTTTCAGTCAAGTTTCAACCTGAAAGCATAGAAAGATGCATAAACTTGAAGTTACAGCTTGATTTCAGTGAGTTTTCATGAAAATACAGGAGTTCTGCATGAAGTGTTCATTTTGGCCTTCTCACGCTGAGAAAACACTATTTGTGACCTGTGATACAAAAATGCCATAACTTTTGTTCAAAGTGAGTTTTCAGTCAAGTTTCAACCTGAAAGCATAGAAAGATGCATAAACTTGAAGTTACAGCTTGATTTCAGTGAGTTTTCATCAAAATACAGGAGTTCTGCATGAAGTGTTCATTTTGGCCTTCTCTCGCTGAGAAAACACTATTTGTGACCTGTGATACAAAAATGCCATAACTTTTGTTCAAAGTGAGTTTTCAGTCAAGTTTCAACCTGAAAGCATAGAAAGATGCATAAACTTGAAGTTACAGCTTGATTTCAGTGAGTTTTCATCAAAATACAGGAGTTCTGCATGAAGTGTTCATTTTGGCCTTCTCCCGCTGAGAAAACACTATTTGTGACCTGTGATACAAAAATGCCATAACTTTTGTTCAAAGTGAGTTTTCAGTCAAGTTTCAACCTGAAAGCATAGAAAGATGCATAAACTTGAAGTTACAGCTTGATTTCAGTGAGTTTTCATCAAAATACAGGAGTTCTGCATGAAGTGTTCATTTTGGCCTTCTCTCGCTGAGAAAACGCTATTTGTGACCTGTGATACAAAAATGCCATAACTTTTGTTCAAAGTGAGATTTCAGTCAAGTTTCAACCTGAAAGCATAGAAAGATGCATAAACTTGAAATTACAGCTTGATTTCAGTGAGTTTTCATGAAAATACAGGAGTTCTGCATGAAGTGTTCATTTTGGCCTTCTCACGCTGAGAAAACACTATTTGTGACCTGTGATACAAAAATGCCATAACTTTTGTTCAAAGTGAGTTTTCAGTCAAGTTTCAACCTGAAAGCATAGAAAGATGCATAAACTTGAAGTTACAGCTTGATTTCAGTGAGTTTTCATGAAAATACAGGAGTTCTGCATGAAGTGTTCAATTTGGCCTTCTCTCGCTGAGAAAACACTATTTGTGACCTGTGATACAAAAATGCCATAACTTTTGTTCAAAGTGAGTTTTCAGTCAAGTTTCAACCTGAAAGCATAGAAAGATGCATAAACTCTAAGTTACAGCTTGATTTCAGTGAGTTTTCATCAAAATACAGGAGTTCTGCATGTAGTGTTCATTTTGGCCTTCTCTCGCTGAAAAAACGCTATTTGTGACTTGTGATACAAAAATGCCATAACTTTTGTTCAAAGTGAGTTTTCAGTCAAGTTTCAACCTGAAAGCATAGAAAGATGCATAAACTTGAAGTTACAGCTTGATTTCAGTGAGTTTTCATCAAAATACAGGAGTTCTGCATGAAGTGTTCATTTTGGCCTTCTCTCGCTGAGAAAACACTATTTGTGACCTGTGATAAAAAATTCCATAACTTTTGTTCAAAGTGAGTTTTCAGTCAAGTTTCAACCTGAAAGCATAGAAAGATGCATAAACTTGAAGTTACAGCTTGATTTCAGTGAGTTTTCATCAAAATACAGGAGTTCTGCATGAAGTGTTCATTTTGGCCTTCTCTCGCTGAGAAAACGCTATTCGTGACCTGTGATAAAAAAATGCCATAACTTTTGTTCAAAGTGAGTTTTCAGTCAAGTTTCAACCTGAAAGCATAGAAAGATGCATAAACTTGAAGTTACAGCTTGATTTCAGTGAGTTTTCATCAAGATACAGGAGTTCTGCATGAAGTGTTCATTTTGGCCTTCTCTCGCTGAGAAAACGCTATTTGTGACCTGTGATACAAAAATGCCATAACTTTTGTTCAAAGTGAGTTTTCAGTCAAGTTTCAACCTGAAAGCATAGAAAGATGCATAAACTTGAAGTTACAGCTTGATTTCAGTGAGTTTTCATCAAAATACAGGAGTTCTGCATGAAGTGTTCATTTTGGCCTTCTCTCGCTGAGAAAACGCTATTTGTGACCTGTGATACAAAAATGCCATAACTTTTGTTCAAAGTGAGTTTTCAGTCAAGTTTCAACCTGAAAGCATAGAAAGATGCATAAACTTGAAGTTACAGCTTGATTTCAGTGAGTTTTCATCAAAATACAGGAGTTCTGCATGAAGTGTTCATTTTGGCCTTCTCTCGCTGAGAAAACACTATTTGTGACCTGTGATACAAAAATGCCATAACTTTTGTTCAAAGTGAGTTTTCAGTCAAGTTTCAACCTGAAAGCATAGAAAGATGCATAAACTCTAAGTTACAGCTTGATTTCAGTGAGTTTTCTTCAAAATACAGGAGTTCTGCATGTAGTGTTCATTTTGGCCTTCTCTCGCTGAGAAAACGCTATTTGTGACTTGTGATACAAAAATGCCATAACTTTTGTTCAAAGTGAGTTTTCAGTCAAGTTTCAACCTGAAAGCATAGAAAGATGCATAAACTTGAAGTTACAGCTTGATTTCAGTGAGTTTTCATCTAAATACAGGAGTTCTGCATGAAGTGTTCATTTTGGCCTTCTCTCGCTGAGAAAACACTATTTGTGACCTGTGATAAAAAATTCCATAACTTTTGTTCAAAGTGAGTTTTCAGTCAAGTTTCAACCTGAAAGCATAGAAAGATGCATAAACTTGAAGTTACAGCTTGATTTCAGTGAGTTTTCATCAAAATACAGGAGTTCTGCATGAAGTGTTCATTTTGGCCTTCTCTCGCTGAGAAAACGCTATTCGTGACCTGTGATAAAAAAATGCCATAACTTTTGTTCAAAGTGAGTTTTCAGTCAAGTTTCAACCTGAAAGCATAGAAAGATGCATAAACTTGAAGTTACAGCTTGATTTCAGTGAGTTTTCATCAAAATACAGGAGTTCTGCATGAAGTGTTCATTTTGGCCTTCTCTCGCTGAGAAAACGCTATTTGTGACCTGTGATACAAAAATGCCATAACTTTTGTTCAAAGTGAGTTTTCAGTCAAGTTTCAACCTGAAAGCATAGAAAGATGCATAAACTTGAAGTTACAGCTTGATTTCAGTGAGTTTTCATCAAAATACAGGAGTTCTGCATGAAGTGTTCATTTTGGCCTTCTCTCGCTGAGAAAACGCTATTTGTGACCTGTGATACAAAAATGCCATAACTTTTGTTCAAAGTGAGTTTTCAGTCAAGTTTCAACCTGAAAGCATAGAAAGATGCATAAACTTGAAGTTACAGCTTGATTTCAGTGAGTTTTCATCAAAATACAGGAGTTCTGCATGAAGTGTTCATTTTGGCCTTCTCTCGCTGAGAAAACGCTATTTGTGACCTGTGATACAAAAATGCCATAACTTTTGTTCAAAGTGAGTTTTCAGTCAAGTTTCAACCTGAAAGCATAGAAAGATGCATAAACTTGAAGTTACAGCTTGATTTCAGTGAGTTTTCATCAAAATACAGGAGTTCTGCATGAAGTGTCCATTTTGGCCTTCTCTCGCTGAGAAAACGCTATTTGTGACCTGCGACACAGAACATCCATAACTTTTGTTCAAAGTGAGTTTTCAGTCAAGTTTCAACCTGAAAGCATAGAAAGATGCATAAACTTGAAGTTACAGCTTGATTTCAGTGAGTTTTCATCAAAATACAGGAGTTCTGCATGAAGTGTTCATTTTGGCCTTCTCTCGCTGAGAAAACGCTATTTGTGACCTGTGATACAAAAATGCCATAACTTTTGTTCAAAGTGAGTTTTCAGTCAAGTTTCAACCTGAAAGCATAGAAAGATGCATAAACTTGAAGTTACAGCTTGATTTCAGTGAGTTTTCATGAAAATACAGGAGTTCTGCATGAAGTGTTCATTTTGGCCTTCTCACGCTGAGAAAACACTATTTGTGACCTGTGATACAAAAATGCCATAACTTTTGTTCAAAGTGAGTTTTCAGTCAAGTTTCAACCTGAAAGCATAGAAAGATGCATAAACTTGAAGTTACAGCTTGATTTCAGTGAGTTTTCATCAAAATACAGGAGTTCTGCATGAAGTGTTCATTTTGGCCTTCTCTCGCTGAGAAAACGCTATTTGTGACCTGCGACACAGAACATCCATAACTTTTGTTCAAAGTGAGTTTTCAGTCAAGTTTCAACCTGAAAGCATAGAAAGATGCATAAACTTGAAATTACAGCTTGATTTCAGTGAGTTTTCATCAAAATACAAGAGTTCTGCATGAAGTGTTCATTTTGGCCTTCTCTCGCTGAGAAAACACTATTTGTGACCTGTGATACAAAAATGCCATAACTTTTGTTCAAAGTGAGTTTTCAGTCAAGTTTCAACCTGAAAGCATAGAAAGATGCATAAACTTGAAGTTACAGCTTGATTTCAGTGAGTTTTCATCAAAATACAGGAGTTCTGCATGAAGTGTTCATTTTGGCCTTCTCTCGCTGAGAAAACGCTATTTGTCACCTGCGACACAGAACAGCCATAACTTTTGTTCAAAGTGAGTTTTCAGTCAAGTTTCAACCTGAAAGCATAGAAAGATGCATAAACTTGAAGTTACAGCTTGATTTCAGTGAGTTTTCATCAAAATACAGGAGTTCTGCATGAAGTGTTCATTTTGGCCTTCTCTCGCTGAGAAAACGCTATTTGTGACCTGCGACACAGAACAGCCATAACTTTTGTTCAAAGTGAGTTTTCAGTCAAGTTTCAACCTGAAAGCATAGAAAGATGCATAAACTTGAAGTTACAGCTTGATTTCAGTGAGTTTTCATCAAAATACAGGAGTTCTGCATGAAGTGTTCATTTTGGCCTTCTCTCGCTGAGAAAACGCTATTTGTGACCTGTGATACAAAAATGCCATAACTTTTGTTCAAAGTGAGTTTTCAGTCAAGTTTCAACCTGAAAGCATAGAAAGATGCATAAACTTGAAGTTACAGCTTGATTTCAGTGAGTTTTCATCAAAATACAGGAGTTCTGCATGAAGTGTTCATTTTGGCCTTCTCTCGCTGAGAAAACGCTATTTGTGACCTGTGATACAAAAATGCCATAACTTTTGTTCAAAGTGAGTTTTCAGTCAAGTTTCAACCTGAAAGCATAGAAAGATGCATAAACTTGAAGTTACAGCTTGATTTCAGTGAGTTTTCATCAAAATACAGGAGTTCTGCATGAAGTGTTCATTTTGGCCTTCTCTCGCTGAGAAAACGCTATTTGTGACCTGTGATACAAAAATGCCATAACTTTTGTTCAAAGTGAGTTTTCAGTCAAGTTTCAACCTGAAAGCATAGAAAGATGCATAAACTTGAAGTTACAGCTTGATTTCATTGAGTTTTCATCAAAATACAGGAGTTCTGCATGAAGTGTTCATTTTTGCCTTCTCTCGCTGAGAAAACGCTATTTGTGACCTGTGATACAAAAATGCCATAACTTTAGTTCAAAGTGAGTTTTCAGTCAAGTTTCAACCTGAAAGCATAGAAAGATGCATAAACTTGAAGTTACAGCTTGATTTCAGTGAGTTTTCATGAAAATACAGGAGTTCTGCATGAAGTGTTCATTTTGGCCTTCTCACGCTGAGAAAACGCTATTTGTGACCTGTGATACAAAAATGCCATAACTTTTGTTCAAAGTGAGTTTTCAGTCAAGTTTCAACCTGAAAGCATAGAAAGATGCATAAACTTGAAGTTACAGCTTGATTTCAGTGAGTTTTCATCAAAATACAGGAGTTCTGCATGAAGTGTTCATTTTGGCCTTCTCTCGCTGAGAAAACGCTATTTGTGACCTGTGATACAAAAATGCCATAACTTTTGTTCAAAGTGAGTTTTCAGTCAAGTTTCAACCTGAAAGCATAGAAAGATGCATAAACTTGAAGTTACAGCTTGATTTCAGTGAGTTTTCATGAAAATACAGGAGTTCTGCATGAAGTGTTCATTTTGGCCTTCTCTCGCTGAGAAAACGCTATTTGTGACCTGCGACACAGAACATCCATAACTTTTGTTCAAAGTGAGTTTTCAGTCAAGTTTCAACCTGAAAGCATAGAAAGATGCATAAACTTGAAATTACAGCTTGATTTCAGTGAGTTTTCATCAAAATACAGGAGTTCTGCATGAAGTGTTCATTTTGGCCTTCTCTCGCTGAGAAAACACTATTTGTGACCTGTGATACAAAAATGCCATAACTTTTGTTCAAAGTGAGTTTTCAGTCAAGTTTCAACCTGAAAGCATAGAAAGATGCATAAACTTGAAGTTACAGCTTGATTTCAGTGAGTTTTCATCAAAATACAGGAGTTCTGCATGAAGTGTTCATTTTGGCCTTCTCTCGCTGAGAAAACGCTATTTGTGACCTGTGATACAAAAATGCCATAACTTTTGTTCAAAGTGAGTTTTCAGTCAAGTTTCAACCTGAAAGCATAGAAAGATGCATAAACTTGAAGTTACAGCTTGATTTCAGTGAGTTTTCATCAAAATACAGGAGTTCTGCATGAAGTGTTCATTTTGGCCTTCTCTCGCTGAGAAAACACTATTTGTGACCTGTGATAAAAAAAATGCCATAACTTTTGTTCAAAGTGAGTTTTCAGTCAAGTTTCAACCTGAAAGCATAGAAAGATGCATAAACTTGAAGTTACAGCTTGATTTCAGTGAGTTTTCATCAAAATACAGGAGTTCTGCATGAAGTGTTCATTTTGGCCTTCTCTCGCTGAGAAAACGCTATTTGTGACCTGTGATACAAAAATGCCATAACTTTTGTTCAAAGTGAGTTTTCAGTCAAGTTTCAACCTGAAAGCATAGAAAGATGCATAAACTTGAAGTTACAGCTTGATTTCAGTGAGTTTTCATCAAAATACAGGAGTTCTGCATGAAGTGTTCATTTTGGCCTTCTCTCGCTGAGAAAACGCTATTTGTGACCTGCGACACAGAACATCCATAACTTTTGTTCAAAGTGAGTTTTCAGTCAAGTTTCAACCTGAAAGCATAGAAAGATGCATAAACTTGAAATTACAGCTTGATTTCAGTGAGTTTTCATCAAAATACAGGAGTTCTGCATGAAGTGTTCATTATGGCCTTCTCTCGCTGAGAAAACACGATTTGTGACCTGTGATACAAAAATGCCATAACTTTTGTTCAAAGTGAGTTTTCAGTCAAGTTTCAACCTGAAAGCATAGAAAGATGCATAAACTTGAAGTTACAGCTTGATTTCAGTGAGTTTTCATCAAAATACAGGAGTTCTGCATGAAGTGTTCATTTTGGCCTTCTCTCGCTGAGAAAACACTATTTGTGACCTGTGATACAAAAATGCCATAACTTTTGTTCAAAGTGAGTTTTCAGTCAAGTTTCAACCTGAAAGCATAGAAAGATGCATAAACTCTAAGTTACAGCTTGATTTCAGTGAGTTTTCATCAAAATACAGGAGTTCTGCATGAAGTGTTCATTTTGGCCTTCTCTCGCTGAGAAAACGCTATTTGTGACCTGTGATACAAAAATGCCATAACTTTTGTTCAAAGTGAGTTTTCAGTCAAGTTTCAACCTGAAAGCAGAGAAAGATGCATAAACTTGAAGTTACAGCTTGATTTCAGTGAGTTTTCATCAAAATACAGGAGTTCTGCATGAAGTGTTCATTTTGGCCTTCTCTCGCTGAGAAAACGCTATTTGTGACCTGTGATACAAAAATGCCATAACTTTTTTTCAAAGTGAGTTTTCAGTCAAGTTTCAACCTGAAAGCATAGAAAGGTGCATAAACTTGAAGTTACAGCTTGATTTCAGTGAGTTTTCATCAAAATACAGGAGTTCTGCATGAAGTGTTCATTTTGGCCTTCTCTCGCTGAGAAAACGCTATTTGTGACCTGTGATACAAAAATGCCATAACTTTTGTTCAAAGTGAGTTTTCAGTCAAGTTTCAACCTGAAAGCATAGAAAGATGCATAAACTTGAAGTTACAGCTTGATTTCAGTGAGTTTTCATCAAAATACAGGAGTTCTGCATGAAGTGTTCATTTTGGCCTTCTCTCGCTGAGAAAACGCTATTTGTGACCTGTGATACAAAAATGCCATAACTTTTGTTCAAAGTGAGTTTTCAGTCAAGTTTCAACCTGAAAGCAGAGAAAGATGCATAAACTTGAAGTTACAGCTTGATTTCAGTGAGTTTTCATCAAAATACAGGAGTTCTGCATGAAGTGTTCATTTTGGCCTTCTCTCGCTGAGAAAACGCTATTTGTGACCTGTGATACAAAAATGCCATAACTTTTGTTCAAAGTGAGTTTTCAGTCAAGTTTCAACCTGAAAGCATAGAAAGGTGCATAAACTTGAAGTTACAGCTTGATTTCAGTGAGTTTTCATCAAAATACAGGAGTTCTGCATGAAGTGTTCATTTTGGCCTTCTCTCGCTGAGAAAACGCTATTTGTGACCTGTGATACAAAAATGCCATAACTTTTGTTCAAAGTGAGTTTTCAGTCAAGTTTCAACCTGAAAGCATAGAAAGATGCATAAACTTGAAGTTACAGCTTGATTTCAGTGAGTTTTCATCAAAATACAGGAGTTCTGCATGAAGTGTTCATTTTGGCCTTCTCTCGCTGAGAAAACGCTATTTGTGACCTGTGATACAAAAATGCCATAACTTTTGTTCAAAGTGAGTTTTCAGTCAAGTTTCAACCTGAAAGCATAGAAAGATGCATAGACTTGAAGTTACAGCTTGATTTCAGTGAGTTTTCATCAAAATACAGGAGTTCTGCATGAAGTGTTCATTTTGGCCTTCTCTCGCTGAGAAAACGCTATTTGTGACCTGTGATACAAAAATGCCATAACTTTTGTTCAAAGTGAGTTTTCAGTCAAGTTTCAACCTGAAAGCATAGAAAGATGCATAAACTTGAAGTTACAGCTTGATTTCAGTGAGTTTTCATCAAAATACAGGAGTTCTGCATGAAGTGTTCATTTTGGCCTTCTCTCGCTGAGAAAACACTATTTGTGACCTGTGATACAAAAATGCCATAACTTTTGTTCAAAGTGAGTTTTCAGTCAAGTTTCAACCTGAAAGCATAGAAAGATGCATAAACTTGAAGTTACAGCTTGATTTCAGTGAGTTTTCATCAAAATACAGGAGTTCTGCATGAAGTGTTCATTTTGGCCTTCTATCGCTGAGAAAACGCTATTTGTAACCTGCGACACAGAACAGCCATAACTTTTGTTCAAAGTGAGTTTTCAGTCAAGTTTCAACCTGAAAGCATAGAAAGATGCATAAACTCTAAGTTACAGCTTGATTTCAGTGAGTTTTCATCAAAATACAGGAGTTCTGCATGAAGTGTTCATTTTGGCCTTCTCTCGCTGAGAAAACGCTATTTGTGACCTGTGATACAAAAATGCCATAACTTTTGTTCAAAGTGAGTTTTCAGTCAAGTTTCAGCCTGAAAGCATAGAAAGATGCATAAACTTGAAGTTACACCTTGATTTCAGTGAGTTTTCATCAAAATACAGGAGTTCTGCATGAAGTGTTCATTTTGGCCTTCTCTCGCTGAGAAAACGCTATTTGTTACCTGCGACACAGAACAGCCATAACTTTTGTTCAAAGTGAGTTTTCAGTCAAGTTTCAACCTGAAAGCATAGAAAGATGCATAAACTCTAAGTTACAGCTTGATTTCAGTGAGTTTTCATCAAAATACAGGAGTTCTGCATGAAGTGTTCATTTTGGCCTTCTCTCGCTGAGAAAACGCTATTTGTGACCTGTGATACAAAAATGCCATAACTTTTGTTCAAAGTGAGTTTTCAGTCAAGTTTCAACCTGAAAGCATAGAAAGATGCATAAACTTGAAGTTACAGCTTGATTTCAGTGTGTTTTCATCAAAATACAGGAGTTCTGCATGAAGTGTTCATTTTGGCCTTCTCTCGCTGAGAAAACGCTATTTGTGACCTGTGATACAAAAATGCCATAACTTTTGTTCAAAGTGAGTTTTCAGTCAAGTTTCAACCTGAAAGCAGAGAAAGATGCATAAACTTGAAGTTACAGCTTGATTTCAGTGAGTTTTCATCAAAATACAGGAGTTCTGCATGAAGTGTTCATTTTGGCCTTCTCTCGCTGAGAAAACGCTATTTGTGACCTGTGATACAAAAATGCCATAACTTTTGTTCAAAGTGAGTTTTCAGTCAAGTTTCAACCTGAAAGCATAGAAAGATGCATAAACTTGAAGTTACAGCTTGATTTCAGTGAGTTTTCATCAAAATACAGGAGTTCTGCATGAAGTGTTCATTTTGGCCTTCTCTCGCTGAGAAAACGCTATTTGTGACCTGTGATACAAAAATGCCATAACTTTTGTTCAAAGTGAGTTTTCAGTCAAGTTTCAACCTGAAAGCATAGAAAGATGCATAAACTTGAAGTTACAGCTTGATTTCAGTGAGTTTTCATCAAAATACAGGAGTTCTGCATGAAGTGTTCATTTTGGCCTTCTCTCGCTGAGAAAACGCTATTTGTGACCTGTGATACAAAAATGCCATAACTTTTGTTCAAAGTGAGTTTTCAGTCAAGTTTCAACCTGAAAGCATAGAAAGATGCATAAACTTGAAGTTACAGCTTGATTTCAGTGAGTTTTCATCAAAATACAGGAGTTCTGCATGAAGTGTTCATTTTGGCCTTCTCTCGCTGAGAAAACGCTATTTGTGACCTGTGATACAAAAATGCCATAACTTTTGTTCAAAGTGAGTTTTCAGTCAAGTTTCAACCTGAAAGCATAGAAAGATGCATAAACTTGAAGTTACAGCTTGATTTCAGTGAGTTTTCATCAAAATACAGGAGTTCTGCATGAAGTGTTCATTTTGGCCTTCTCTCGCTGAGAAAACACTATTTGTGACCTGTGATACAAAAATGCCATAACTTTTGTTCAAAGTGAGTTTTCAGTCAAGTTTCAACCTGAAAGCATAGAAAGATGCATAAACTCTAAGTTACAGCTTGATTTCAGTGAGTTTTCATCAAAATACAGGAGTTCTGCATGAAGTGTTCATTTTGGCCTTCTATCGCTGAGAAAACGCTATTTGTGACCTGCGACACAGAACAGCCATAACTTTTGTTCAAAGTGAGTTTTCAGTCAAGTTTCAACCTGAAAGCATAGAAAGATGCATAAACTCTAAGTTACAGCTTGATTTCAGTGAGTTTTCATCAAAATACAGGAGTTCTGCATGAAGTGTTCATTTTGGCCTTCTCTCGCTGAGAAAACGCTATTTGTGACCTGTGATACAAAAATGCCATAACTTTTGTTCAAAGTGAGTTTTCAGTCAAGTTTCAACCTGAAAGCATAGAAAGATGCATAAACTTGAAGTTACAGCTTGATTTCAGTGAGTTTTCATCAAAATACAGGAGTTCTGCATGAAGTGTTCATTTTGGCCTTCTCTCGCTGAGAAAACGCTATTTGTGACCTGCGACACAGAACAGCCATAATTTTTGTTCAAAGTGAGTTTTCAGTCAAGTTTCAACCTGAAAGCATAGAAAGATGCATAAACTCTAAGTTACAGCTTGATTTCAGTGAGTTTTCATCAAAATACAGGAGTTCTGCATGAAGTGTTCATTTTGGCCTTCTCTCGCTGAGAAAACGCTATTTGTGACCTGTGATACAAAAATGCCATAACTTTTGTTCAAAGTGAGTTTTCAGTCAAGTTTCAACCTGAAAGCAGAGAAAGATGCATAAACTTGAAGTTACAGCTTGATTTCAGTGAGTTTTCATCAAAATACAGGAGTTCTGCATGAAGTGTTCATTTTGGCCTTCTCTCGCTGAGAAAACGCTATTTGTGACCTGTGATACAAAAATGCCATAACTTTTGTTCAAAGTGAGTTTTCAGTCAAGTTTCAACCTGAAAGCATAGAAAGATGCATAAACTTGAAGTTACAGCTTGATTTCAGTGAGTTTTCATCAAAATACAGGAGTTCTGCATGAAGTGTTCATTTTGGCCTTCTCTCGCTGAGAAAACGCTATTTGTGACCTGTGATACAAAAATGCCATAACTTTTGTTCAAAGTGAGTTTTCAGTCAAGTTTCAACCTGAAAGCATAGAAAGATGCATAAACTTGAAGTTACAGCTTGATTTCAGTGAGTTTTCATCAAAATACAGGAGTTCTGCATGAAGTGTTCATTTTGGCCTTCTCTCGCTGAGAAAACACTATTTGTGACCTGTGATACAAAAATGCCATAACTTTTGTTCAAAGTGAGTTTTCAGTCAAGTTTCAACCTGAAAGCATAGAAAGATGCATAAACTTGAAGTTACAGCTTGATTTCAGTGAGTTTTCATCAAAATACAGGAGTTCTGCATGAAGTGTTCATTTTGGCCTTCTATCGCTGAGAAAACGCTATTTGTGACCTGCGACACAGAACAGCCATAAATTTTGTTCAAAGTGAGTTTTCAGTCAAGTTTCAACCTGAAAGCATAGAAAGATGCATAAACTCTAAGTTACAGCTTGATTTCAGTGAGTTTTCATCAAAATACAGGAGTTCTGCATGAAGTGTTCATTTTGGCCTTCTATCGCTGAGAAAACGCTATTTGTGACCTGCGACACAGAACAGCCATAACTTTTGTTCAAAGTGAGTTTTCAGTCAAGTTTCAACCTGAAAGCATAGAAAGATGCATAAACTCTAAGTTACAGCTTGATTTCAGTGAGTTTTCATCAAAATACAGGAGTTCTGCATGAAGTGTTCATTTTGGCCTTCTCTCGCTGAGAAAACGCTATTTGTGACCTGTGATACAAAAATGCCATAACTTTTGTTCAAAGTGAGTTTTCAGTCAAGTTTCAACCTGAAAGCATAGAAAGATGCATAAACTTGAAGTTACACCTTGATTTCAGTGAGTTTTCATCAAAATACAGGAGTTCTGCATGAAGTGTTCATTTTGGCCTTCTCTCGCTGAGAAAACGCTATTTGTGACCTGCGACACAGAACAGCCATAACTTTTGTTCAAAGTGAGTTTTCAGTCAAGTTTCAACCTGAAAGCATAGAAAGATGCATAAACTTGAAGTTACAGCTTGATTTCAGTGAGTTTTCATCAAAATACAGGAGTTCTGCATGAAGTGTTCATTTTGGCCTTCTATCGCTGAGAAAACGCTATTTGTGACCTGCGACACAGAACAGCCATAACTTTTGTTCAAAGTGAGTTTTCAGTCAAGTTTCAACCTGAAAGCATAGAAAGATGCATAAACTCTAAGTTACAGCTTGATTTCAGTGAGTTTTCATCAAAATACAGGAGTTCTGCATGAAGTGTTCATTTTGGCCTTCTATCGCTGAGAAAACGCTATTTGTGACCTGCGACACAGAACAGCCATAACTTTTGTTCAAAGTGAGTTTTCAGTCAAGTTTCAACCTGAAAGCATAGAAAGATGCATAAACTCTAAGTTACAGCTTGATTTCAGTGAGTTTTCATCAAAATACAGGAGTTCTGCATGAAGTGTTCATTTTGGCCTTCTCTCGCTGAGAAAACGCTATTTGTGACCTGTGATACAAAAATGCCATAACTTTTGTTCAAAGTGAGTTTTCAGTCAAGTTTCAACCTGAAAGCATAGAAAGATGCATAAACTTGAAGTTACAGCTTGATTTCAGTGAGTTTTCATCAAAATACAGGAGTTCTGCATGAAGTGTTCATTTTGGCCTTCTCTCGCTGAGAAAACGCTATTTGTGACCTGTGATACAAAAATGCCATAACTTTTGTTCAAAGTGAGTTTTCAGTCAAGTTTCAACCTGAAAGCATAGAAAGATGCATAAACTTGAAGTTACAGCTTGATTTCAGTGAGTTTTCATCAAAATACAGGAGTTCTGCATGAAGTGTTCATTTTGGCCTTCTCTCGCTGAGAAAACGCTATTTGTGACCTGTGATACAAAAATGCCATAACTTTTGTTCAAAGTGAGTTTTCAGTCAAGTTTCAACCTGAAAGCATAGAAAGATGCATAAACTTGAAGTTACAGCTTGATTTCAGTGAGTTTTCATCAAAATACAGGAGTTCTGCATGAAGTGTTCATTTTGGCCTTCTCTCGCTGAGAAAACGCTATTTGTGACCTGTGATACAAAAATGCCATAACTTTTGTTCAAAGTGAGTTTTCAGTCAAGTTTCAACCTGAAAGCATAGAAAGATGCATAAACTTGAAGTTACAGCTTGATTTCAGTGAGTTTTCATCAAAATACAGGAGTTCTGCATGAAGTGTTCATTTTGGCCTTCTCTCGCTGAGAAAACACTATTTGTGACCTGTGATACAAAAATGCCATAACTTTTGTTCAAAGTGAGTTTTCAGTCAAGTTTCAACCTGAAAGCATAGAAAGATGCATAAACTTGAAGTTACAGCTTGATTTCAGTGAGTTTTCATCAAAATACAGGAGTTCTGCATGAAGTGTTCATTTTGGCCTTCTATCGCTGAGAAAACGCTATTTGTGACCTGCGACACAGAACAGCCTTAACTTTTGTTCAAAGTGAGTTTTCAGTCAAGTTTCAACCTGAAAGCATAGAAAGATGCATAAACTCTAAGTTACAGCTTGATTTCAGTGAGTTTTCATCAAAATACAGGAGTTCTGCATGAAGTGTTCATTTTGGCCTTCTCTCGCTGAGAAAACACTATTTGTGACCTGTGATACAAAAATGCCATAACTTTTGTTCAAAGTGAGTTTTCAGTCAAGTTTCAACCTGAAAGCATAGAAAGATGCATAAACTCTAAGTTACAGCTTGATTTCAGTGAGTTTTCATCAAAATACAGGAGTTCTGCATGAAGTGTTCATTTTGGCCTTCTCTCGCTGAGAAAACGCTATTTGTGACCTGTGATACAAAAATGCCATAACTTTTGTTCAAAGTGAGTTTTCAGTCAAGTTTCAACCTGAAAGCATAGAAAGATGCATAAACTTGAAGTTACAGCTTGATTTCAGTGTGTTTTCATCAAAATACAGGAGTTCTGCATGAAGTGTTCATTTTGGCCTTCTCTCGCTGAGAAAACGCTATTTGTGACCTGTGATACAAAAATGCCATAACTTTTGTTCAAAGTGAGTTTTCAGTCAAGTTTCAACCTGAAAGCAGAGAAAGATGCATAAACTTGAAGTTACAGCTTGATTTCAGTGAGTTTTCATCAAAATACAGGAGTTCTGCATGAAGTGTTCATTTTGGCCTTCTCTCGCTGAGAAAACGCTATTTGTGACCTGTGATACAAAAATGCCATAACTTTTGTTCAAAGTGAGTTTTCAGTCAAGTTTCAACCTGAAAGCATAGAAAGATGCATAAACTTGAAGTTACAGCTTGATTTCAGTGAGTTTTCATCAAAATACAGGAGTTCTGCATGAAGTGTTCATTTTGGCCTTCTCTCGCTGAGAAAACGCTATTTGTGACCTGTGATACAAAAATGCCATAACTTTTGTTCAAAGTGAGTTTTCAGTCAAGTTTCAACCTGAAAGCATAGAAAGATGCATAAACTTGAAGTTACAGCTTGATTTCAGTGAGTTTTCATCAAAATACAGGAGTTCTGCATGAAGTGTTCATTTTGGCCTTCTCTCGCTGAGAAAACGCTATTTGTGACCTGTGATACAAAAATGCCATAACTTTTGTTCAAAGTGAGTTTTCAGTCAAGTTTCAACCTGAAAGCATAGAAAGATGCATAAACTTGAAGATACAGCTTGATTTCAGTGAGTTTTCATCAAAATACAGGAGTTCTGCATGAAGTGTTCATTTTGGCCTTCTCTCGCTGAGAAAACACTATTTGTGACCTGTGATACAAAAATGCCATAACTTTTGTTCAAAGTGAGTTTTCAGTCAAGTTTCAACCTGAAAGCATAAAAAGATGCATAAACTTGAAGTTACAGCTTGATTTCAGTGAGTTTTCATCAAAATACAGGAGTTCTGCATGAAGTGTTCATTTTGGCCTTCTCTCGCTGAGAAAACGCTATTTGTGACCTGCGACACAGAACAGCCATAACTTTTGTTCAAAGTGAGTTTTCAGTCAAGTTTCAACCTGAAAGCATAGAAAGATGCATAAACTTGAAGTTACAGCTTGATTTCAGTGAGTTTTCATCAAAATACAGGAGTTCTGCATGAAGTGTTCATTTTGGCCTTCTCTCGCTGAGAAAACGCTATTTGTGACCTGTGATACAAAAATGCCATAACTTTTGTTCAAAGTGAGTTTTCAGTCAAGTTTCAACCTGAAAGCATAGAAAGATGCATAAACTTGAAGTTACAGCTTGATTTCAGTGAGTTTTCATGAAAATACAGGAGTTCTGCATGAAGTGTTCATTTTGGCCTTCTCACGCTGAGAAAACACTATTTGTGACCTGCGACACAGAACATCCATAACTTATGTTCAAAGTGAGTTTTCAGTCAAGTTTCAACCTGAAAGCATAGAAAGATGCATAAACTTGAAGTTACAGCTTGATTTCAGTGAGTTTTCATCAAAATACAGGAGTTCTGCATGAAGTGTTCATTTTGGCCTTCTCTCGCTGAGAAAACACTATTTGTGACCTGTGATACAAAAATGCCATAACTTTTGTTCAAAGTGAGTTTTCAGTCAAGTTTCAACCTGAAAGCATAGAAAGATGCATAAACTTGAAGTTACAGCTTGATTTCAGTGAGTTTTCATCAAAATACAGGAGTTCTGCATGAAGTGTTCATTTTGGCCTTCTCTCGCTGAGAAAACACTATTTGTGACCTGTGATACAAAAATGCCATAACTTTTGTTCAAAGTGAGTTTTCAGTCAAGTTTCAACCTGAAAGCATAGAAAGATGCATAAACTTGAAGTTACAGCTTGATTTCAGTGAGTTTTCATCAAAATACAGGAGTTCTGCATGAAGTGTTCATTTTGGCCTTCTCTCGCTGAGAAAACGCTATTTGTGACCTGTGATACAAAAATGCCATAACTTTTGTTCAAAGTGAGTTTTCAGTCAAGTTTCAACCTGAAAGCATAGAAAGATGCATAAACTTGAAGTTACAGCTTGATTTCAGTGAGTTTTCATCAAAATACAGGAGTTCTGCATGAAGTGTTCATTTTGGCCTTCTCTCGCTGAGAAAACGCTATTTGTGACCTGTGATACAAAAATGCCATAACTTTTGTTCAAAGTGAGTTTTCAGTCAAGTTTCAACCTGAAAGCATAGAAAGATGCATAAACTTGAAGTTACAGCTTGATTTCAGTGAGTTTTCATCAAAATACAGGAGTTCTGCATGAAGTGTTCATTTTGGCCTTCTCTCGCTGAGAAAACGCTATTTGTGACCTGTGATACAAAAATGCCTAACTTTTCTTCAAAGTGAGTTTTAAGTCAAGTTTCAACCTGAAAGCATAGAAAGATGCATAAACTTGAAGTTACAGCTTGATTTCAGTGAGTTTTCATCAAAATACAGGAGTTCTGCATGAAGTGTTCATTTTGGCCTTCTCTCGCTGAGAAAACACTATTTGTGACCTGTGAAACAAAAATGCCATAACTTTTGTACAAAGTGAGTTTTCAGTCAAGTTTCAACCTGAAAGCATAGAAAGATGCATAAACTTGAAGTTACAGCTTGATTTCAGTGATTTTTCATCAAAATACAGGAGTTCTGCATGAAGTGTTCATTTTGGCCTTCTCTCGCTGAGAAAACGCTATTTGTGACCTGTGATACAAAAATGCCATAACTTTTGTTCAAAGTGAGTTTTCAGTCAAGTTTCAACCTGAAAGCATAGAAAGATGCATAAACTTGTAGTTACAGCTTGATTTCAGTGAGTTTTCATCAAAATACAGGAGTTTTGCATGAAGTGTTCATTTTGGCCTTCTCTCGCTGAGAAAACGCTATTTGTGACCTGTGATACAAAAATGCCATAACTTTTGTTCAAAGTGAGTTTTCAGTTATGTTTCAACCTGAAAGCATAGAAAGATGCATAAACTTGAAGTTACAGCTTGATTTCAGTCAGTTTTCATCAAAATACAGGAGTTCTGCATGAAGTGTTCATTTTGGCCTTCTCTCGCTGAGAAAACACTATTTGTGACCTGTGAAACAAAAATGCCATAACTTTTGTTCAAAGTGAGTTTTCAGTCAAGTTTCAACCTGAAAGCATAGAGAGATGCATAAACTTGAAGTTACAGCTTGATTTCAGTGAGTTTTCATCAAAATACAGGAGTTCTGCACAAAGTGTTCATTTTTGCCTTCTCTCGCTGAGAAAACACTATTTGTGACCTGTGAAACAAAAATGCCATAATTTTTTTCAAAGTGAGTTTTCAGTCAAGTTTCAATCTGAAAGCATAGAAAGATGCATAAACTTGAAGATACAGCTTGATTTCAGTGAGTTTTCATCAAAATACAGGAGTTCTGCATGAAGTGTTCATTTTGGCCTTCTCTCGCTGAGAAAACGCTATTTGTGACCTGCGACACAGAACAGCCATAACTTTTGTTCAAAGTGAGTTTTCAGTCAAGTTTCAACCTGAAAGCATAGAAAGATGCATAAACTTGAAGTTACAACTTGATTTCAGTGAGTTTTCATCAAAATACAGGAGTTCTGCATGAAGTGTTCATTTTGGCCTTCTCTCGCTGAGAAAACACTATTTGTGACCTGTGATACAAAAATGCCATAACTTTTGTTCAAAGTGAGTTTTCAGTCAAGTTTCAACCTGAAAGCATAGAAAGATGCATAAACTTGAAGTTACAGCTTGATTTCAGTGAGTTTTCATCAAAATACAGGAGTTCTGCATGAAGTGTTCATTTTGGCCTTCTCTCGCTGAGAAAACGCTATTTGTGACCTGCGACACAGAACAGCCATAACTTTTGTTCAAAGTGAGTTTTCAGTCAAGTTTCAACCTGAAAGCATAGAAAGATGCATAAACTTGAAGTTACAGCTTGATTTCAGTGAGTTTTCATCAAAATACAGGAGTTCTGCATGAAGTGTTCATTTTGGCCTTCTCTCGCTGAGAAAACACTATTTGTGACCTGTGAAAGAAAAATGCCATAACTTTTGTTCAAAGTGAGTTTTCAGTCAAGTTTCAACCTGAAAGCATAGAAAGATGCATAAACTTGAAGTTACAGCTTGATTTCAGTGAGTTTTCATCAAAATACAGGAGTTCTGCATGAAGTGTTCATTTTGGCCTTCTCTCGCTGAGAAAACGCTATTTGTGACCTGTGATACAAAAATGCCATAACTTTTGTTCAAAGTGAGTTTTCAGTCAAGTTTCAACCTGAAAGCATAGAAAGATGCATAAACTTGAAGTTACAGCTTGATTTCAGTGAGTTTTCATCAAAATACAGGAGTTCTGCATGAAGTGTTCATTTTGGCCTTCTCTCGCTGAGAAAAGACTATTTGTGACCTGTGAAACAAAAATGCCATAACTTTTGTTCAAAGTGAGTTTTCAGTCAAGTTTCAACCTGAAAGCATAGAAAGATGCATAAACTTGAAGTTACAGCTTGATTTCAGTGAGTTTTCATCAAAATACAGGAGTTCTGCATGAAGTGTTCATTTTGGCCTTCTCTCGCTGAGAAAACACTATTTGTGACCTGTGATACAAAAATGCCATAACTTTTGTTCAAAGTGAGTTTTCAGTCAAGTTTCAACCTGAAAGCATAGAAAGATGCATAAACTTGAAGTTACAGCTTGATTTCAGTGAGTTTTCATCAAAATACAGGAGTTCTGCATGAAGTGTTCATTTTGGCCTTCTCTCGCTGAGAAAACACTATTTGTGACCTGTGAAACAAAAATGCCATAACTTTTGTACAAAGTGAGTTTTCAGTCAAGTTTCAACCTGAAAGCATAGAAAGATGCATAAACTTGAAGTTACAGCTTGATTTCAGTGAGTTTTCATCAAAATACAGGAGTTCTGCATGAAGTGTTCATTTTGGCCTTCTCTCGCTGAGAAAACGCTATTTGTGACCTGTGATACAAAAATGCCATAACTTTTGTTCAAAGTGAGTTTTCAGTCAAGTTTCAACCTGAAAGCATAGAAAGATGCAAAAACTTGAAGTTACAGCTTGATTTCAGTGAGTTTTCATCAAAATACAGGAGTTTTGCATGAAGTGTTCATTTTGGCCTTCTCTCGCTGAGAAAACACTATTTGTGACCTGTGATACAAAAATGCCATAACTTTTGTTCAAAGTGAGTTTTCAGTCATGTTTGAACCTGAAAGCATAGAAAGATGCATAAACTTGAAGTTACAGCATGATTTCAGTCAGTTTTCATCAAAATACAGGAGTTCTGCATGCAGTGTTCATTTTGGCCTTCTCTCGCTGAGAAAACACTATTTGTGACCTGTGATACAAAAATGCCATAACTTTTGTTCAAAGTGAGTTTTCAGTCAAGTTTCAACCTGAAAGCATAGAAAGATGCATAAACTTAAAGTTACAGCTTGATTTCAGTGAGTTTTCATCAAAATACAGGAGTTCTGCATGAAGGGGTCATTTTGGTCTTCTCTCGCTGAGAAAACGCTATTTGTGACCTGTGATACAAAAATGCCATAACTTTTGTTCAAAGTGAGTTTTCAGTCAAGTTTCAACCGGAAAGCATAGAAAGATGCATAAACTTGAAGTTACAGCTTGATTTCAGTGAGTTTTCATCAAAATACAGGAGTTCTGCATGAAGTGTTCATTTTGGCCTTCTCTCGCTGAGAAAACACTATTTGTGACCTGTGATACAAAAATGCCATAACTTTTGTTCAAAGTGAGTTTTCAGTCAAGTTTCAACCTGAAAGCATAGAAAGATGCATAAACTTGAAGTTACAGCTTGATTTCAGTGAGTTTTCATCAAAATACAGGAGTTCTGCATGAAGTGTTCATTTTGGCCTTCTCTCGCTGAGAAAACACTATTTGTGACCTGTGATACAAAAATGCCATAACTTTTGTTCAAAGTGAGTTTTCAGTCAAGTTTCAACCTGAAAGCATAGAAAGATGCATAAACTTGAAGTTACAGCTTGATTTCAGTGAGTTTTCATCAAAATACAGGAGTTCTGCATGAAGTGTTCATTTTGGCCTTCTCTCGCTGAGAAAACACTATTTGTGACCTGTGATACAAAAATGCCATAACTTTTGTTCAAAGTGAGTTTTCAGTCAAGTTTCAACCTGAAAGCATAGAAAGATGCATAAACTTGAAGTTACAGCTTGATTTCAGTGAGTTTTCATCAAAATACAGGAGTTCTGCATGAAGTGTTCATTTTGGCCTTCTCTCGCTGAGAAAACACTATTTGTGACCTGTGATACAAAAATGCCATAACTTTTGTTCAAAGTGAGTTTTCAGTCAAGTTTCAACCTGAAAGCATAGAAAGATGCATAAACTTGAAGTTACAGCTTGATTTCCGTGAGTTTTCATCAAAATACAGGAGTTCTGCATGAAGTGTTCATTTTGGCCTTCTCTCGCTGAGAAAACACTATTTGTGACCTGTGAAACAAAAATGCCATAACTTTTGTACAAAGTGAGTTTTCAGTCAAGTTTCAACCTGAAAGCATAGAAAGATGCATAAACTTGAAGTTACAGCTTGATTTCAGTGAGTTTTCATCAAAATACAGGAGTTCTGCATGAAGTGTTCATTTTGGCCTTCTCTCGCTGAGAAAACGCTATTTGTGACCTGTGATACAAAAATGCCATAACTTTTGTTCAAAGTGAGTTTTCAGTCAAGTTTCAACCTGAAAGCATAGAAAGATGCATAAACTTGAAGTTACAGCTTGATTTCAGTGAGTTTTCATCAAAATACAGGAGTTTTGCATGAAGTGTTCATTTTGGCCTTCTCTCGCTGAGAAAACACTATTTGTGACCTGTGATACAAAAATGCCATAACTTTTGTTCAAAGTGAGTTTTCAGTCATGTTTCAACCTGAAAGCATAGAAAGATGCATAAACTTGAAGTTACAGCTTGATTTCAGTCAGTTTTCATCAAAATACAGGAGTTCTGCATGAAGTGTTCATTTTGGCCTTCTCTCGCTGAGAAAACACTATTTGTGACCTGTGAAACAAAAATGCCATAACTTTTGTTCAAAGTGAGTTTTCAGTCAAGTTTCAACCTGAAAGCATAGAAAGATGCATAAACTTGAAGTTACAGCTTGATTTCAGTGAGTTTTCATCAAAATACAGGAGTTCTGCATGAAGTGTTCATTTTGGCCTTCTCTCGCTGAGAAAACACTATTTGTGACCTGTGATACAAAAATGCCATAACTTTTGTTCAAAGTGAGTTTTCAGTCAAGTTTCAACCTGAAAGCATAGAAAGATGCATAAACTTGAAGTTACAACTTGATTTCAGTGAGTTTTCATCAAAATACAGGAGTTCTGCATGAAGTGTTCATTTTGGCCTTTTCTCGCTGAGAAAACACTATTTGTGACCTGTGATACAAAAATGCCATAACTTTTGTTCAAAGTGAGTTTTCAGTCAAGTTTCAACCTGAAAGCATAGAAAGATGCATAAACTTAAAGTTACAGCTTGATTTCAGTGAGTTTTCATCAAAATACAGGAGTTCTGCATGAAGTGTTCATTTTGGTCTTCTCTCGCTGAGAAAACGCTATTTGTGACCTGTGATACAAAAATGCCATAACTTTTGTTCAAAGTGAGTTTTCAGTCAAGTTTCAACCTGAAAGCATAGAAAGATGCATAAACTTGAAGTTACAGCTTGATTTCAGTGAGTTTTCATCAAAATACAGGAGTTCTGCATGAAGTGTTCATTTTGGCCTTCTCTCGCTGAGAAAACACTATTTGTGACCTGTGATACAAAAATGCCATAACTTTTGTTCAAAGTGAGTTTTCAGTCAAGTTTCAACCTGAAAGCATAGAAAGATGCATAAACTTGAAGTTACAGCTTGATTTCAGTGAGTTTTCATCAAAATACAGGAGTTCTGCATGAAGTGTTCATTTTGGCCTTCTCTCGCTGAGAAAACGCTATTTGTGACCTGTGATACAAAAATGCCATAACTTTTGTTCAAAGTGAGTTTTCAGTCAAGTTTCAACCTGAAAGCATAGAAAGATGCATAAACTTGAAGTTACAGCTTGATTTCAGTGAGTTTTCATCACAATACAGGAGTTCTGCACAAAGTGTTCATTTTGGCCTTCTCTCGCTGAGAAAACACTATTTGTGACCTGTGAAACAAAAATGCCATAACTTTTTTTCAAAGTGAGTTTTCAGTCAAGTTTCAACCTGAAAGCATAGAAAGATGCATAAACTTGAAGATACAGCTTGATTTCAGTGAGTTTTCATCAAAATACAGGAGTTCTGCATGAAGTGTTCATTTTGGTCTTCTCTCGCTGAGAAAACGCTATTTGTGACCTGCGACACAGAACAGCCATAACTTTTGTTCAAAGTGAGTTTTCAGTCAAGTTTCAACCTGAAAGCATAGAAAGATGCATAAACTTGAAGTTACAACTTGATTTCAGTGAGTTTTCATCAAAATACAGGAGTTCTGCATGAAGTGTTCATTTTGGCCTTCTCTCGCTGAGAAAACACTATTTGTGACCTGTGATACAAAAATGCCATAACTTTTGTTCAAAGTGAGTTTTCAGTCAAGTTTCAACCTGAAAGCATAGAAAGATGCATAAACTTGAAGTTACAGCTTGATTTCAGTGAGTTTTCATCAAAATACAGGAGTTCTGCATGAAGTGTTCATTTTGGCCTTCTCTCGCTGAGAAAACGCTATTTGTGACCTGTGATACAAAAATGCCATAACTTTTGTTCAAAGTGAGTTTTCAGTCAAGTTTCAACCTGAAAGCATAGAAAGATGCATAAACTTGAAGTTACAGCTTGATTTCAGTGAGTTTTCATCAAAATACAGGAGTTCTGCATGAAGTGTTCATTTTGGCCTTCTCTCGCTGAGAAAACACTATTTGTGACCTGTGATACAAAAATGCCATAACTTTTGTTCAAAGTGAGTTTTCAGTCATGTTTCAACCTGAAAGCATAGAAAGATGCATAAACTTGAAGTTACAGCTTGATTTCAGTCAGTTTTCATCAAAATACAGGAGTTCTGCATGAAGTGTTCATTTTGGCCTTCTCTCGCTGAGAAAACACTATTTGTGACCTGTGAAACAAAAATGCCATAACTTTTGTTCAAAGTGAGTTTTCAGACAAGTTTCAACCTGAAAGCATAGAAAGATGCATAAACTTGAAGTTACAGCTTGATTTCAGTGAGTTTTCATCAAAATACAGGAGTTCTGCATGAAGTGTTCATTTTGGCCTTCTCTCGCTGAGAAAACGCTATTTGTGACCTGTGACACAGAACAGCCATAACTTTTGTTCAAAGTGAGTTTTCAGTCAAGTTTCAACCTGAAAGCATAGAAAGATGCATAAACTTGAAGTTACAGCTTGATTTCAGTGAGTTTTCATCAAAATACAGGAGTTCTGCATGAAGTGTTCATTTTGGCCTTCTCTCGCTGAGAAAACGCTATTTGTGACCTGTGATACAAAAATGCCATAACTTTTGTTCAAAGTGAGTTTTCAGTCAAGTTTCAACCTGAAAGCATAGAAAGATGCATAAACTTGAAGTTACAGCTTGATTTCAGTGAGTTTTCATCAAAATACAGGAGTTCTGCATGAAGTGTTCATTTTGGCCTTCTCTCGCTGAGAAAAGACTATTTGTGACCTGTGATACAAAAATGCCATAACTTTTGTTCAAAGTGAGTTTTCAGTCATGTTTCAACCTGAAAGCATAGAAAGATGCATAAACTTGAAGTTACAGCTTGATTTCAGTGAGTTTTCATCAAAATACAGGAGTTCTGCATGAAGTGTTCATTTTGGCCTTCTCTCGCTGAGAAAACGCTATTTGTGACCTGTGATACAAAAATGCCATAACTTTTGTTCAAAGTGAGTTTTCAGTCAAGTTTCAACCTGAAAGCATAGAAAGATGCATAAATTTGAATTTACAGCTTGATTTCAGTGAGTTTTCATCAAAATACAGGAGTTCTGCATGAAGTGTTCATTTTGGCCTTCTCTCGCTGAGAAAACGCTATTTGTGACCTGCGACACAGAACAGCCATAACTTTTGTTCAAAGTGAGTTTTCAGTCAAGTTTCAACCTGAAAGCATAGAAAGATGCATAAACTTGAAGTTACAGCTTGATTTCAGTGAGTTTTCATCAAAATACAGGAGTTCTGCATGAAGTGTTCATTTTGGCCTTCTCTCGCTGAGAAAACGCTATTTGTGACCTGTGATACAAAAATGCCATAACTTTTGTTCAAAGTGAGTTTTCAGTCAAGTTTCAACCTGAAAGCATAGAAAGATGCATAAACTTGAAGTTACAGCTTGATTTCAGTGAGTTTTCATCAAAATACAGGAGTTTTGCATGAAGTGTTCATTTTGGCCTTCTCTCGCTGAGAAAACACTATTTGTGACCTGTGATACAAAAATGCCATAACTTTTGTTCAAAGTGAGTTTTCAGTCATGTTTCAACCTGAAAGCATAGAAAGATGCATAAACTTGAAGTTACAGCTTGATTTCAGTCAGTTTTCATCAAAATACAGGAGTTCTGCATGAAGTGTTCATTTTGGCCTTCTCTCGCTGAGAAAACACTATTTGTGACCTGTGAAACAAAAATGCCATAACTTTTGTTCAAAGTGAGTTTTCAGTCAAGTTTCAACCTGAAAGCATAGAAAGATGCATAAACTTGAAGTTACAGCTTGATTTCAGTGAGTTTTCATCAAAATACAGGAGTTCTGCATGAAGTGTTCATTTTGGCCTTCTCTCGCTGAGAAAACACTATTTGTGACCTGTGATACAAAAATGCCATAACTTTTGTTCAAAGTGAGTTTTCAGTCAAGTTTCAACCTGAAAGCATAGAAAGATGCATAAACTTGAAGTTACAACTTGATTTCAGTGAGTTTTCATCAAAATACAGGAGTTCTGCATGAAGTGTTCATTTTGGCCTTTTCTCGCTGAGAAAACACTATTTGTGACCTGTGATACAAAAATGCCATAACTTTTGTTCAAAGTGAGTTTTCAGTCAAGTTTCAACCTGAAAGCATAGAAAGATGCATAAACTTAAAGTTACAGCTTGATTTCAGTGAGTTTTCATCAAAATACAGGAGTTCTGCATGAAGTGTTCATTTTGGTCTTCTCTCGCTGAGAAAACGCTATTTGTGACCTGTGATACAAAATGCCATAACTTTTGTTCAAAGTGAGTTTTCAGTCAAGTTTCAACCTGAAAGCATAGAAAGATGCATAAACTTGAAGTTACAGCTTGATTTCAGTGAGTTTTCATCAAAATACAGGAGTTCTGCATGAAGTGTTCATTTTGGCCTTCTCTCGCTGAGAAAACACTATTTGTGACCTGTGATACAAAAATGCCATAACTTTTGTTCAAAGTGAGTTTTCAGTCAAGTTTCAACCTGAAAGCATAGAAAGATGCATAAACTTGAAGTTACAGCTTGATTTCAGTGAGTTTTCATCAAAATACAGGAGTTCTGCATGAAGTGTTCATTTTGGCCTTAACTCGCTGAGAAAACGCTATTTGTGACCTGTGATACAAAAATGCCATAACTTTTGTTCAAAGTGAGTTTTCAGTCAAGTTTCAACCTGAAAGCATAGAAAGATGCATAAACTTGAAGTTACAGCTTGATTTCAGTGAGTTTTCATCACAATACAGGAGTTCTGCACAAAGTGTTCATTTTGGCCTTCTCTCGCTGAGAAAACACTATTTGTGACCTGTGAAACAAAAATGCCATAACTTTTTTTCAAAGTGAGTTTTCAGTCAAGTTTCAACCTGAAAGCATAGAAAGATGCATAAACTTGAAGATACAGCTTGATTTCAGTGAGTTTTCATCAAAATACAGGAGTTCTGCATGAAGTGTTCATTTTGGCCTTCTCTCGCTGAGAAAACGCTATTTGTGACCTGCGACACAGAACAGCCATAACTTTTGTTCAAAGTGAGTTTTCAGTCAAGTTTCAACCTGAAAGCATAGAAAGATGCATAAACTTGAAGTTACAACTTGATTTCAGTGAGTTTTCATCAAAATACAGGAGTTCTGCATGAAGTGTTCATTTTGGCCTTCTCTCGCTGAGAAAACACTATTTGTGACCTGTGATACAAAAATGCCATAACTTTTTTCAAAGTGAGTTTTCAGTCAAGTTTCAACCTGAAAGCATAGAAAGATGCATAAACTTGAAGTTACAGCTTGATTTCAGTGAGTTTTCATCAAAATACAGGAGTTCTGCATGAAGTGTTCATTTTGGCCTTCTCTCGCTGAGAAAACGCTATTTGTGACCTGTGATACAAAAATGCCATAACTTTTGTTCAAAGTGAGTTTTCAGTCAAGTTTCAACCTGAAAGCATAGAAAGATGCATAAACTTGAAGTTACAGCTTGATTTCAGTGAGTTTTCATCAAAATACAGGAGTTCTGCATGAAGTGTTGATTTTGGCCTTCTCTCGCTGAGAAAACACTATTTGTGACCTGTGATAAAAAAATGCCATAACTTTTGTTCAAAGTGAGTTTTCAGTCATGTTTCAACCTGAAAGCATAGAAAGATGCATAAACTTGAAGTTACAGCTTGATTTCAGTCAGTTTTCATCAAAATACAGGAGTTCTGCATGAAGTGTTCATTTTGGCCTTCTCTCGCTGAGAAAACACTATTTGTGACCTGTGAAACAAAAATGCCATAACTTTTGTTCAAAGTGAGTTTTCAGACAAGTTTCAACCTGAAAGCATAGAAAGATGCATAAACTTGAAGTTACAGCTTGATTTCAGTGAGTTTTCATCAAAATACAGGAGTTCTGCATGAAGTGTTCATTTTGGCCTTCTCTCGCTGAGAAAACACTATTTGTGACCTGTGAAACAAAAATGCCATAACTTTTGTACAAAGTGAGTTTTCAGTCAAGTTTCAACCTGAAAGCATAGAAAGATGCATAAACTTGAAGTTACAGCTTGATTTCAGTGAGTTTTCATCAAAATACAGGAGTTCTGCATGAAGTGTTCATTTTAGCCTTCTCTCGCTGAGAAAACGCTATTTGTGACCTGTGATACAAAAATGCCATAACTTTTGTTCAAAGTGAGTTTTCAGTCAATTTTCAACCTGAAAGCATAGAAAGATGCATAAACTTGAAGTTACAGCTTGATTTCAGTGAGTTTTCATCAAAATACAGGAGTTTTGCATGAAGTGTTCATTTTGGCCTTCTCTCGCTGAGAAAACACTATTTGTGACCTGTGATACAAAAATGCCATAACTTTTGTTCAAAGTGAGTTTTCAGTCATGTTTCAACCTGAAAGCATAGAAAGATGCATAAACTTGAAGTTACAGCTTGATTTCAGTCAGTTTTCATCAAAATACAGGAGTTCTGCATGCAGTGTTCATTTTGGCCTTCTCTCGCTGAGAAAACACTATTTGTGACCTGTGAAACAAAAATGCCATAACTTTTGTTCAAAGTGAGTTTTCAGTCAAGTTTCAACCTGAAAGCATAGAAAGATGCATAAACTTGAAGTTACAGCTTGATTTCAGTGAGTTTTCATCAAAATACAGGAGTTCTGCATGAAGTGTTCATTTTGGCCTTCTCTCGCTGAGAAAACACTATTTGTGACCTGTGATACAAAAATGCCATAACTTTTGTTCAAAGTGAGTTTTCAGTCAAGTTTCAACCTGAAAGCATAGAAAGATGCATAAACTTGAAGTTACAGCTTGATTTCAGTGAGTTTTCATCAAAATACAGGAGTTCTGCATGAAGTGTTCATTTTGGCCTTCTCTCGCTGAGAAAACGCTATTTGTGACCTGTGATACAAAAATGCCATAACTTTTGTTCAAAGTGAGTTTTCAGTCAAGTTTCAACCTGAAAGCATAGAAAGATGCATAAACTTGAAGTTACAGCTTGATTTCAGTGAGTTTTCATCAAAATACAGGAGTTCTGCATGAAGTGTTCATTTTGGCCTTCTCTCGCTGAGAAAACACTATTTGTGACCTGTGATACAAAAATGCCATAACTTTTGTTCAAAGTGAGTTTTCAGTCAAGTGTCAACCTGAAAGCATAGAAAGATGCATAAACTTGAAGTTACAGCTTGATTTCAGTGAGTTTTCATCAAAATACAGGAGTTCTGCACAAAGTGTTCATTTTGGCCTTCTCTCGCTGAGAAAACACTATTTGTGACCTGTGAAACAAAAATGCCATAACTTTTGTTCAAAGTGAGTTTTCAGTCAAGTTTCAACCTGAAAGCATAGAAAGATGCATAAACTTGAAGATACAGCTTGATTTCAGTGAGTTTTCATCAAAATACAGGAGTTCTGCATGAAGTGTTCATTTTGGCCTTCTCTCGCTGAGAAAACGCTATTTGTGACCTGCGACACAGAACAGCCATAACTTTTGTTCAAAGTGAGTTTTCAGTCAAGTTTCAACCTGAAAGCATAGAAAGATGCATAAACTTGAAGTTACAACTTGATTTCAGTCAGTTTTCATCAAAATACAGGAGTTCTGCATGAAGTGTTCATTTTGGCCTTCTCTCGCTGAGAAAACACTATTTGTGACCTGTGAAACAAAAATGCCATAACTTTTGTTCAAAGTGAGTTTTCAGACAAGTTTCAACCTGAAAGCATAGAAAGATGCATAAACTTGAAGTTACAGCTTGATTTCAGTGAGTTTTCATCAAAATACAGGAGTTCTGCATGAAGTGTTCATTTTGGCCTTCTCTCGCTGAGAAAACACTATTTGTGACCTGTGAAACAAAAATGCCATAACTTTTGTACAAAGTGAGTTTTCAGTCAAGTTTCAACCTGAAAGCATAGAAAGATGCATAAACTTGAAGTTACAGCTTGATTTCAGTGAGTTTTCATCAAAATACAGGAGTTCTGCATGAAGTGTTCATTTTAGCCTTCTCTCGCTGAGAAAACGCTATTTGTGACCTGTGATACAAAAATGACATAACTTTTGTTCAAAGTGAGTTTTCAGTCAAGTTTCAACCTGAAAGCATAGAAAGATGCATAAACTTGAAGTTACAGCTTGATTTCAGTGAGTTTTCATCAAAATACAGGAGTTTTGCATGAAGTGTTCATTTTGGCCTTCTCTCGCTGAGAAAACACTATTTGTGACCTGTGATACAAAAATGCCATAACTTTTGTTCAAAGTGAGTTTTCAGTCATGTTTCAACCTGAAAGCATAGAAAGATGCATAAACTTGAAGTTACAGCTTGATTTCAGTCAGTTTTCATCAAAATACAGGAGTTCTGCATGCAGTGTTCATTTTGGCCTTCTCTCGCTGAGAAAACACTATTTGTGACCTGTGAAACAAAAATGCCATAACTTTTGTTCAAAGTGAGTTTTCAGTCAAGTTTCAACCTGAAAGCATAGAAAGATGCATAAACTTGAAGTTACAGCTTGATTTCAGTGAGTTTTCATCAAAATACAGGAGTTCTGCATGAAGTGTTCATTTTGGCCTTCTCTCGCTGAGAAAACACTATTTGTGACCTGTGATACAAAAATGCCATAACTTTTGTTCAAAGTGAGTTTTCAGTCAAGTGTCAACCTGAAAGCATAGAAAGATGCATAAACTTGAAGTTACAGCTTGATTTCAGTGAGTTTTCATCAAAATACAGGAGTTCTGCACAAAGTGTTCATTTTGGCCTTCTCTCGCTGAGAAAACACTATTTGTGACCTGTGAAACAAAAATGCCATAACTTTTGTTCAAAGTGAGTTTTCAGTCAAGTTTCAACCTGAAAGCATAGAAAGATGCATAAACTTGAAGATACAGCTTGATTTCAGTGAGTTTTCATCAAAATACAGGAGTTCTGCATGAAGTGTTCATTTTGGCCTTCTCTCGCTGAGAAAACGCTATTTGTGACCTGCGACACAGAACAGCCATAACTTTTGTTCAAAGTGAGTTTTCAGTCAAGTTTCAACCTGAAAGCATAGAAAGATGCATAAACTTGAAGTTACAACTTGATTTCAGTGAGTTTTCATCAAAATACAGGAGTTCTGCATGAAGTGTTCATTTTGGCCTTCTCTCGCTGAGAAAACACTATTTGTGACCTGTGATACAAAAATGCCATAACTTTTGTTCAAAGTGAGTTTTCAGTCAAGTTTCAACCTGAAAGCATAGAAAGATGCATAAACTTGAAGTTACAGCTTGATTTCAGTGAGTTTTCATCAAAATACAGGAGTTCTGCATGAAGTGTTCATTTTGGCCTTCTCTCGCTGAGAAAACGCTATTTGTGACCTGTGATACAAAAATGCCATAACTTTTGTTCAAAGTGAGTTTTCAGTCAAGTTTCAACCTGAAAGCATAGAAAGATGCATAAACTTGAAGTTACAGCTTGATTTCAGTGAGTTTTCATCAAAATACAGGAGTTCTGCATGAAGTGTTCATTTTGGCCTTCTCTCGCTCAGAAAACGCTATTTGTGACCTGTGATACAAAAATGCCATAACTTTTGTTCAAAGTGAGTTTTCAGTCAAGTTTCAACCTGAAAGCATAGAAAGATGCATAAACTTGAAGTTACAGCTTGATTTCAGTGAGTTTTCATCAAAATACAGGAGTTCTGCATGAAGTGTTCATTTTGGCCTTCTCTCGCTGAGAAAACACTATTTGTGACCTGTGATACAAAAATGCCATAACTTTTGTTCAAAGTGAGTTTTCAGTCATGTTTCAACCTGAAAGCATAGAAAGATGCATAAACTTGAAGTTACAGCTTGATTTCAGTGAGTTTTCATCAAAATACAGGAGTTCTGCATGAAGTGTTCATTTTGGCCTTCTCTCGCTGAGAAAACACTATTTGTGACCTGTGAAACAAAAATGCCATAACTTTTGTTCAAAGTGAGTTTTCAGTCAAGTTTCAACCTGAAAGCATAGAAAGATGCATAAACTTGAAGTTACAGCTTGATTTCAGTGAGTTTTCATCAAAATACAGGAGTTCTGCATGAAGTGTTCATTTTGGCCTTAACTCGCTCAGAAAACGCTATTTGTGACCTGTGATACAAAAATGCCATAACTTTTGTTCAAAGTGAGTTTTCAGTCAAGTTTCAACCTGAAAGCATAGAAAGATGCATAAACTTGAAGTTACAGCTTGATTTCAGTGAGTTTTCATCACAATACAGGAGTTCTGCACAAAGTGTTCATTTTGGCCTTCTCTCGCTGAGAAAACACTATTTGTGACCTGTGAAACAAAAATGCCATAACTTTTTTTCAAAGTGAGTTTTCAGTCAAGTTTCAACCTGAAAGCATAGAAAGATGCATAAACTTGAAGATACAGCTTGATTTCAGTGAGTTTTCATCAAAATACAGGAGTTCTGCATGAAGTGTTCATTTTGGCCTTCTCTCGCTGAGAAAACGCTATTTGTGACCTGCGACACAGAACAGCCATAACTTTTGTTCAAAGTGAGTTTTCAGTCAAGTTTCAACCTGAAAGCATAGAAAGATGCATAAACTTGAAGTTACAACTTGATTTCAGTGAGTTTTCATCAAAATACAGGAGTTCTGCATGAAGTGTTCATTTTGGCCTTCTCTCGCTGAGAAAACACTATTTGTGACCTGTGATACAAAAATGCCATAACTTTTTTCAAAGTGAGTTTTCAGTCAAGTTTCAACCTGAAAGCATAGAAAGATGCATAAACTTGAAGTTACAGCTTGATTTCAGTGAGTTTTCATCAAAATACAGGAGTTCTGCATGAAGTGTTCATTTTGGCCTTCTCTCGCTGAGAAAACGCTATTTGTGACCTGTGATACAAAAATGCCATAACTTTTGTTCAAAGTGAGTTTTCAGTCAAGTTTCAACCTGAAAGCATAGAAAGATGCATAAACTTGAAGTTACAGCTTGATTTCAGTGAGTTTTCATCAAAATACAGGAGTTCTGCATGAAGTGTTCATTTTGGCCTTCTCTCGCTGAGAAAACACTATTTGTGACCTGTGATACAAAAATGCCATAACTTTTGTTCAAAGTGAGTTTTCAGTCATGTTTCAACCTGAAAGCATAGAAAGATGCATAAACTTGAAGTTACAGCTTGATTTCAGTCAGTTTTCATCAAAATACAGGAGTTCTGCATGCAGTGTTCATTTTGGCCTTCTCTCGCTGAGAAAACACTATTTGTGACCTGTGAAACAAAAATGCCATAACTTTTGTTTAAAGTGAGTTTTCAGTCAAGTTTCAACCTGAAAGCATAGAAAGATGCATAAACTTGAAGTTACAGCTTGATTTCAGTGAGTTTTCATCAAAATACAGGAGTTCTGCATGAAGTGTTCATTTTGGCCTTCTCTCGCTGAGAAAACACTATTTGTGACCTGTGATACAAAAATGCCATAACTTTTGTTCAAAGTGAGTTTTCAGTCAAGTTTCAACCTGAAAGCATAGAAAGATGCATAAACTTGAAGTTACAGCTTGATTTCAGTGAGTTTTCATCAAAATACAGGAGTTCTGCATGAAGTGTTCATTTTGGCCTTCTCTCGCTGAGAAAACGCTATTTGTGACCTGTGATACAAAAATGCCATAACTTTTGTTCAAAGTGAGTTTTCAGTCAAGTTTCAACCTGAAAGCATAGAAAGATGCATAAACTTGAAGTTACAGCTTGATTTCAGTGAGTTTTCATCAAAATACAGGAGTTCTGCATGAAGTGTTCATTTTGGCCTTCTCTCGCTGAGAAAACACTATTTGTGACCTGTGATACAAAAATGCCATAACTTTTGTTCAAAGTGAGTTTTCAGTCAAGTGTCAACCTGAAAGCATAGAAAGATGCATAAACTTGAAGTTACAGCTTGATTTCAGTGAGTTTTCATCAAAATACAGGAGTTCTGCACAAAGTGTTCATTTTGGCCTTCTCTCGCTGAGAAAACACTATTTGTGACCTGTGAAACAAAAATGCCATAACTTTTGTTCAAAGTGAGTTTTCAGTCAAGTTTCAACCTGAAAGCATAGAAAGATGCATAAACTTGAAGATACAGCTTGATTTCAGTGAGTTTTCATCAAAATACAGGAGTTCTGCATGAAGTGTTCATTTTGGCCTTCTCTCGCTGAGAAAACGCTATTTGTGACCTGCGACACAGAACAGCCATAACTTTTGTTCAAAGTGAGTTTTCAGTCAAGTTTCAACCTGAAAGCATAGAAAGATGCATAAACTTGAAGTTACAACTTGATTTCAGTGAGTTTTCATCAAAATACAGGAGTTCTGCATGAAGTGTTCATTTTGGCCTTCTCTCGCTGAGAAAACACTATTTGTGACCTGTGATACAAAAATGCCATAACTTTTGTTCAAAGTCAGTTTTCAGTCAAGTTTCAACCTGAAAGCATAGAAAGATGCATAAATTTGAATTTACAGCTTGATTTCAGTGAGTTTTCATCAAAATACAGGAGTTCTGCATGAAGTGTTCATTTTGGCCTTCTCTCGCTGAGAAAACGCTATTTGTGACCTGCGACACAGAACAGCCATAACTTTTGTTCAAAGTGAGTTTTCAGTCAAGTTTCTCCCTGAAAGCATAGAAAGATGCATAAACTTGAAGTTACAGCTTGATTTCAGTGAGTTTTCATCAAAATACAGGAGTTCTGCATGAAGTGTTCATTTTGGCCTTCTCTCGCTGAGAAAACACTATTTGTGACCTGTGATAGAAAAATGCCATAACTTTTGTTCAAAGTCAGTTTTCAGTCAAGTTTCAACCTGAAAGCATAGAAAGATGCATAAATTTGAATTTACAGCTTGATTTCAGTGAGTTTTCATCAAAATACAGGAGTTCTGCATGAAGTGTTCATTTTGGCCTTCTCTCGCTGAGAAAACGCTATTTGTGACCTGCGACACAGAACAGCCATAACTTTTGTTCAAAGTGAGTTTTCAGTCAAGTTTCTCCCTGAAAGCATAGAAAGATGCATAAACTTGAAGTTACAGCTTGATTTCAGTGAGTTTTCATCAAAATACAGGAGTTCTGCATGAAGTGTTCATTTTGGCCTTCTCTCGCTGAGAAAACACTATTTGTGACCTGTGATAGAAAAATGCCATAACTTTTGTTCAAAGTGAGTTTTCAGTCAAGTTTCAACCTGAAAGCATAGAAAGATGCATAAACTTGAAGTTACAGCTTGATTTCAGTGAGTTTTCATCAAATACAGGAGTTCTGCATGAAGTGTTCATTTTGGCCTTCTCTCGCTGAGAAAACGCTATTTGTGACCTGTGATACAAAAATGCCATAACTTTTGTTCAAAGTGAGTTTTCAGTCAAGTTTCAACCTGAAAGCATAGAAAGATGCATAAACTTGAAGTTACAGCTTGATTTCAGTGAGTTTTCATCAAAATACAGGAGTTCTGCATGAAGTGTTCATTTTGGCCTTCTCTCGCTGAGAAAACGCTATTTGTGACCTGTGATACAAAAATGCCATAACTTTTGTTCAAAGTGAGTTTTCAGTCAAGTTTCAACCTGAAAGCATAGAAAGATGCATAAACTTGAAGTTACAGCTTTATTTCAGTGAGTTTTCATCAAAATACAGGAGTTATGCATGAAGTGTTCATTTTGGCCTTCTCTCGCTGAGAAAACACTATTTGTGACCTGTGATACAAAAATGCCATAACTTTTGTTCAAAGTGAGTTTTCAGTCAAGTTTCAACCTGAAAGCATAGAAAGATGCATAAACTTGAAGTTACAGCTTGATTTCAGTGAGTTTTCATCAAAATACAGGAGTTCTGCATGAAGTGTTCATTTTGGCCTTCTCTCGCTGAGAAAACGATATTTGTGACCTGTGATACAAAATGCCATAACTTTTGTTCAAAGTGAGTTTTCAGTCAAGTTTCAACCTGAAAGCATAGAAAGATGCATAAACTTGAAGTTACAGCTTGATTTCAGTGAGTTTTCATCAAAATACAGGAGTTCTGCATGAAGTGTTCATTTTGGCCTTCTCTCGCTGAGAAAACACTATTTGTGACCTGTGATACAAAAATGCCATAACTTTTGTTCAAAGTGAGTTTTCAGTCAAGTTTCAACCTGAAAGCATAGAAAGATGCATAAACTTGAAGTTACAACTTGATTTCAGTGAGTTTTCATCAAAATACAGGAGTTCTGCATGAAGTGTTCATTTTGGCCTTCTCTCGCTGAGAAAACACTATTTGTGACCTGTGATACAAAAATGCCATAACTTTTGTTCAAAGTGAGTTTTCAGTCAAGTTTCAACCTGAAAGCATAGAAAGATGCATAAACTTGAAGTTACAGCTTGATTTCAGTGAGTTTTCATCAAAATACAGGAGTTCTGCATGAAGTGTTCATTTTGGCCTTCTCTCGCTGAGAAAACGCTATTTGTGACCTGTGATACAAAAATGCCATAACTTTTGTTCAAAGTGAGTTTTCAGTCAAGTTTCAACCTGAAAGCATAGAAAGATGCATAAACTTGAAGTTACAGCTTGATTTCAGTGAGTTTTCATCAAAATACAGGAGTTCTGCATGAAGTGTTCATTTTGGCCTTCTCTCGCTGAGAAAACACTATTTGTAGACCTGTGATACAAAAATGCCATAACTTTTGTTCAAAGTGAGTTTTCAGTCAAGTTTCAACCTGAAAGCATAGAAAGATGCATAAACTTGAAGTTACAACTTAATTTCAGTGAGTTTTCATCAAAATACAGGAGTTCTGCATGAAGTGTTCATTTTGGCCTTCTCTCGCTGAGAAAACGCTATTTGTGACCTGTGACACAAAAATGCCATAACTTTTGTTCAAAGTGAGTTTTCAGTCAAGTTTCAACCTGAAAGCATAGAAAGATGCATAAACTTGAAGTTACTGCTTGATTTCAGTGAGTTTTCATCAAAATACAGGAGTTCTGCATGAAGTGTTCATTTTGGCCTTCTCTCGCTGAGAAAACGCTATTTGTGACCTGTGATACAAAAATGCCATAACTTTTGTTCAAAGTGAGTTTTCAGTCAAGTTTCAACCTGAAAGCATAGAAAGATGCATAAACTTGAAGTTACAGCTTGATTTCAGTGAGTTTTCATCAAAATACAGGAGTTCTGCATGAAGTGTTCATTTTGGCCTTCTCTCACTGAGAAAACACTATTTGTGACCTGTGATACAAAAATGCCATAACTTTTGTTCAAAGTGAGTTTTCAGTCAAGTTTCAACCTGAAAGCATAGAAAGATGCATAAACTTGAAGTTACAGCTTGATTTCAGTGAGTTTTCATCAAAATACAGGAGTTATGCATGAAGTGTTCATTTTGGCCTTCTCTCGCTGAGAAAACACTATTTGTGACCTGTGATACAAAAATGCCATAACTTTTGTTCAAAGTGAGTTTTCAGTCAAGTTTCAACCTGAAAGCATAGAAAGATGCATAAACTTGAAGTTACAGCTTGATTTCAGTGAGTTTTCATCAAAATACAGGAGTTCTGCATGAAGTGTTCATTTTGGCCTTCTCTCGCTGAGAAAACACTATTTGTGACCTGTGATACAAAAATGCCATAACTTTTGTTCAAAGTGAGTTTTCAGTCAAGTTTCAACCTGAAAGCATAGAAAGATGCATAAACTTGAAGTTACAGCTTGATTTCAGTGAGTTTTCATCAAAATACAGGAGTTCTGCATGAAGTGTTCATTTTGGCCTTCTCTCGCTGAGAAAACGCTATTTGTGACCTGTGATACAAAAATGCCATAACTTTTGTTCAAAGTGAGTTTTCAGTCAAGTTTCAACCTGAAAGCATAGAAAGATGCATAAACTTGAAGTTACAGCTTGATTTCAGTGAGTTTTCATCAAAATACAGGAGTTCTGCATGAAGTGTTCATTTTGGCCTTCTCTCGCTGAGAAAACACTATTTGTGACCTGTGATACAAAAATGCCATAACTTTTGTTCAAAGTGAGTTTTCAGTCAAGTTTCAACCTGAAAGCATAGAAAGATGCATAAACTTGAAGTTACAACTTGATTTCAGTCAGTTTTCATCAAAATACAGGAGTTCTGCATGAAGTGTTCATTTTGGCCTTCTCTCGCTGAGAAAACACTATTTGTGACCTGTGATACAAAAATGCCATAACTTTTGTTCAAAGTGAGTTTTCAGTCAAGTTTCAACCTGAAAGCATAGAAAGATGCATAAACTTAAAGTTACAGCTTGATTTCAGTGAGTTTTCATCAAAATACAGGAGTTCTGCATGAAGTGTTCATTTTGGCCTTCTCTCGCTGAGAAAACGCTATTTGTGACCTGTGACACAAAAATGCCATAACTTTTGTTCAAAGTGAGTTTTCAGTCAAGTTTCAACCTGAAAGCATAGAAAGATGCATAAACTTGAAGTTACAGCTTTATTTCAGTGAGTTTTCATCAAAATACAGGAGTTCTGCATGAAGTGTTCATTTTGGCCTTCTCTCGCTGAGAAAACGCTATTTGTGACCTGTGATACAAAAATGCCATAACTTTTGTTCAAAGTGAGTTTTCAGTCAAGTTTCAACCTGAAAGCATAGAAAGATGCATAAACTTGAAGTTACAGCTTGATTTCAGTGAGTTTTCATCAAAATACAGGAGTTCTGCATGAAGTGTTCATTTTGGCCTTCTCTCACTGAGAAAACACTATTTGTGACCTGTGATACAAAAATGCCATAACTTTTGTTCAAAGTGAGTTTTCAGTCAAGTTTCAACCTGAAAGCATAGAAAGATGCATAAACTTGAAGTTACAGCTTGATTTCAGTGAGTTTTCATCAAAATACAGGAGTTATGCATGAAGTGTTCATTTTGGCCTTCTCTCGCTGAGAAAACACTATTTGTGACCTGTGATACAAAAATGCCATAACTTTTGTTCAAAGTGAGTTTTCAGTCAAGTTTCAACCTGAAAGCATAGAAAGATGCATAAACTTGAAGTTACAGCTTGATTTCAGTGAGTTTTCATCAAAATACAGGAGTTATGCATGAAGTGTTCATTTTGGCCTTCTCTCGCTGAGAAAACACTATTTGTGACCTGTGATACAAAAATGCCATAACTTTTGTTCAAAGTGAGTTTTCAGTCAAGTTTCAACCTGAAAGCATAGAAAGATGCATAAACTTGAAGTTACAGCTTGATTTCAGTGAGTTTTCATCAAAATACAGGAGTTCTGCATGAAGTGTTCATTTTGGCCTTCTCTCGCTGAGAAAACGATATTTGTGACCTGTGATACAAAAATGCCATAACTTTTGTTCAAAGTGAGTTTTCAGTCAAGTTTCAACCTGAAAGCATAGAAAGATGCATAAACTTGAAGTTACAGCTTGATTTCAGTGAGTTTTCATCAAAATACAGGAGTTCTGCATGAAGTGTTCATTTTGGCCTTCTCTCGCTGAGAAAACACTATTTGTGACCTGTGAAACAAAAATGCCATAACTTTTGTTCAAAGTGAGTTTTCAGTCAAGTTTCAACCTGAAAGCATAGAAAGATGCATAAACTTGAAGTTACAGCTTGATTTCAGTGAGTTTTCATCAAAATACAGGAGTTCTGCATGAAGTGTTCATTTTGGCCTTCTCTCGCTGAGAAAACACTATTTGTGACCTGTGAAACAAAAATGCCATAACTTTTGTTCAAAGTGAGTTTTCAGTCAAGTTTCAACCTGAAAGCATAGAAAGATGCATAAACTTGAAGTTACAACTTGATTTCAGTGAGTTTTCATCAAAATACAGGAGTTCTGCATGAAGTGTTCATTTTGGCCTTCTCTCGCTGAGAAAACACTATTTGTGACCTGTGATACAAAAATGCCATAACTTTTGTTCAAAGTGAGTTTTCAGTCAAGTTTCAACCTGAAAGCATAGAAAGATGCATAAACTTGAAGTTACAGCTTGATTTCAGTCAGTTTTCATCAAAATACAGGAGTTCTGCATGAAGTGTTCATTTTGGCCTTCTCTCGCTGAGAAAACGCTATTTGTGACCTGTGATACAAAAATGCCATAACTTTTGTTCAAAGTGAGTTTTCAGTCAAGTTTCAACCTGAAAGCATAGAAAGATGCATAAACTTGAAGTTACAGCTTGATTTCAGTGAGTTTTCATCAAAATACAGGAGTTCTGCATGAAGTGTTCATTTTGGCCTTCTCTCGCTGAGAAAACACTATTTGTGACCTGTGATACAAAAATGCCATAACTTTTGTTCAAAGTGAGTTTTCAGTCAAGTTTCAACCTGAAAGCATAGAAAGATGCATAAACTTGAAGTTACAGCTTGATTTCAGTGAGTTTTCATCAAAATACAGGAGTTCTGCATGAAGTGTTCATTTTGGCCTTCTCTCGCTGAGAAAACACTATTTGTGACCTGTGATACAAAAATGCCATAACTTTTGTTCAAAGTGAGTTTTCAGTCAAGTTTCATCCTGAAAGAATAGAAAGATGCATAAACTTGAAGTTACAGCTTGATTTCAGTGAGTTTTCATCAAAATACAGGAGTTCTGCATGAAGTGTTCATTTTGGCCTTCTCTCGCTGAGAAAACACTATTTGTGACCTGTGATACAAAAATGCCATAACTCTTGTTCAAAGTGAGTTTTCAGTCAAGTTTCAACCTGAAAGCATAGAAAGATGTATAAACTTGAAGTTACAGCTTGATTTCAGTGAGTTTTCATCAAAATACAGGAGTTCTGCATGAAGTGTTCATTTTGGCCTTCTCTCGCTGAGAAAACGCTATTTGTGACCTGTGATACAAAAATGCCATAACTTTTGTTCAAAGTGAGTTTTCAGTCAAGTTTCAACCTGAAAGCATAGAAAGATGCATAAACTTGAAGTTACAGCTTGATTTCAGTGAGTTTTCATCAAAATACAGGAGTTCTGCATGAAGTGTTCATTTTGGCCTTCTCTCGCTGAGAAAACGCTATTTGTGACCTGTGATACAAAAATGCCATAACTTTTGTTCAAAGTGAGTTTTCAGTCAAGTTTCAACCTGAAAGCATAGAAAGATGCATAAACTTGAAGTTACAGCTTGATTTCAGTGAGTTTTCATCAAAATACAGGAGTTCTGCATGAAGTGTTCATTTTGGCCTTCTCTCGCTTAGAAAACACTATTTGTGACCTGTGATACAAAAATGCCATAACTTTTGTTCAAAGTGAGTTTTCAGTCAAGTTTCAACCTGAAAGCATAGAAAGATGTATAAACTTGAAGTTACAGCTTGATTTCAGTGAGTTTTCATCAAAATACAGGAGTTCTGCATGAAGTGTTCATTTTGGCCTTCTCTCGCTGAGAAAACGCTATTTGTGACCTGTGATACAAAAATGCCATAACTTTTGTTCAAAGTGAGTTTTCAGTCAAGTTTCAACCTGAAAGCATAGAAAGATGCATAAACTTGAAGTTACAGCTTGATTTCAGTGAGTTTTCATCAAAATACAGGAGTTCTGCATGAAGTGTTCATTTTGGCCTTCTCTCGCTGAGAAAACGCTATTTGTGACCTGTGATACAAAAATGCCATAACTTTTGTTCAAAGTGAGTTTTCAGTCAAGTTTCAACCTGAAAGCATAGAAAGATGCATAAACTTGAAGTTACAGCTTGATTTCAGTGAGTTTTCATCAAAATACAGGAGTTCTGCATGAAGTGTTCATTTTGGCCTTCTCTCGCTTAGAAAACACTATTTGTGACCTGTGATACAAAAATGCCATAACTTTTGTTCAAAGTGAGTTTTCAGTCAAGTTTCAACCTGAAAGCATAGAAAGATGCATAAACTTGAAGTTACAGCTTGATTTCAATGAGTTTTCATCAAAATACAGGAGTTCTGCATGAAGTGTTCATTTTGGCCTTCTCTCGCTGAGAAAACGCTATTTGTGACCTGTGATACAAAAATGCCATAACTTTTGTTCAAAGTGAGTTTTCAGTCAAGTTTCAACCTGAAAGCATAGAAAGATGCATAAACTTGAAGTTACAGCTTGATTTCAGTGAGTTTTCATCAAAATACAGGAGTTCTGCATGAAGTGTTCATTTTGGCTTTCTCTCGCTGAGAAAACACTATTTGTGACCTGTGATACAAAAATGCCATAACTTTTGTTCAAAGTGAGTTTTCAGTCAAGTTTCAACCTGAAAGCATAGAAAGATGCATAAACTTGAAGTTACAACTTGATTTCAGTGAGTTTTCATCAAAATACAGGAGTTCTGCATGAAGTGTTCATTTTGGCCTTCTCTCGCTGAGAAAACACTATTTGTGACCTGTGAAACAAAAATGCCATAACTTTTGTTCAAAGTGAGTTTTCAGTCAAGTTTCAACCTGAAAGCATAGAAAGATGCATAAACTTGAAGTTACAACTTGATTTCAGTGAGTTTTCATCAAAATACAGGAGTTCTGCATGAAGTGTTCATTTTGGCCTTCTCTCGCTGAGAAAACACTATTTGTGACCTGTGATACAAAAATGCCATAACTTTTGTTCAAAGTGAGTTTTCAGTCAAGTTTCAACCTGAAAGCATAGAAAGATGCATAAACTTGAAGTTACAGCTTGATTTCAGTGAGTTTTCATCAAAATACAGGAGTTCTGCATGAAGTGTTCATTTTGGCCTTCTCTCGCTGAGAAAACGCTATTTGTGACCTGTGATACAAAAATGCCATAACTTTTGTTCAAAGTGAGTTTTCAGTCAAGTTTCAACCTGAAAGCATAGAAAGATGCATAAACTTGAAGTTACAGCTTGATTTCAGTGAGTTTTCATCAAAATACAGGAGTTCTGCATGAAGTGTTCATTTTGGCCTTCTCTCGCTGAGAAAACAATATTTGTGACCTGTGATACAAAAATGCCATAACTTTTGTTCAAAGTAAGTTTTCAGTCAAGTTTCAACCTGAAAGCATAGAAAGATGCATAAACTTGAAGTTACAGCTTGATTTCAGTGAGTTTTCATCAAAATACAGGAGTTCTGCATGAAGTGTTCATTTTGGCCTTCTCTCGCTGAGAAAACGCTATTTGTGACCTGTGATACAAAAATGCCATAACTTTTGTTCAAAGTGAGTTTTCAGTCAAGTTTCAACCTGAAAGCATAGAAAGATGCATAAACTTGAAGTTACAGCTTGATTTCAGTGAGTTTTCATCAAAATACAGGAGTTCTGCATGAAGTGTTCATTTTGGCCTTCTCTCGCTGAGAAAACACTATTTGTGACCTGTGATACAAAAATGCCATAACTTTTGTTCAAAGTGAGTTTTCAGTCAAGTTTCAACCTGAAAGCATAGAAAGATGCATAAACTTGAAGTTACAGCTTGATTTCAGTGAGTTTTCATCAAAATACAGGAGTTCTGCATGAAGTGTTCATTTTGGCCTTCTCTCGCTGAGAAAACACTATTTGTGACCTGTGATACAAAAATGCCATAACTTTTGTTCAAAGTGAGTTTTCAGTCAAGTTTCATCCTGAAAGAATAGAAAGATGCATAAACTTGAAGTTACAGCTTGATTTCAGTGAGTTTTCATCAAAATACAGGAGTTCTGCATGAAGTGTTCATTTTGGCCTTCTCTCGCTGAGAAAACACTCTTTGTGACCTGTGATACAAAAATGCCATAACTCTTGTTCAAAGTGAGTTTTCAGTCAAGTTTCAACCTGAAAGCATAGAAAGATGCATAAACTTGAAGTTACAGCTTGATTTCAGTGAGTTTTCATCAAAATACAGGAGTTCTGCATGAAGTGTTCATTTTGGCCTTCTCTCGCTGAGAAAACACTATTTGTGACCTGTGATACAAAAATGCCATAACTTTTGTTCAAAGTGAGTTTTCAGTCAAGTTTCAACCTGAAAGCATAGAAAGATGCATAAACTTAAAGTTACAGCTTGATTTCAGTGAGTTTTCATCAAAATACAGGAGTTCTGCATGAAGTGTTCATTTTGGCCTTCTCTCGCTGAGAAAACGCTATTTGTGACCTGTGATACAAAAATGCCATAACTTTTGTTCAAAGTGAGTTTTCAGTCAAGTTTCAACCTGAAAGCATAGAAAGATGCATAAACTTGAAGTTACAGCTTGATTTCAGTGAGTTTTCATCAAAATACAGGAGTTCTGCATGAAGTGTTCATTTTGGCCTTCTCTCGCTGAGAAAACGCTATTTGTGACCTGTGATACAAAAATGCCATAACTTTTGTTCAAAGTGAGTTTTCAGTCAAGTTTCAACCTGAAAGCATAGAAAGATGCATAAACTTGAAGTTACAGCTTGATTTCAGTGAGTTTTCATCAAAATACAGGAGTTCTGCATGAAGTGTTCATTTTGGCCTTCTCTCGCTGAGAAAACACTATTTGTGACCTGTGATACAAAAATGCCATAACTTTTGTTCAAAGTGAGTTTTCAGTCAAGTTTCAACCTGAAAGCATAGAAAGATGCATAAACTTGAAGTTACAGCTTGATTTCAGTGAGTTTTCATCAAAATACAGGAGTTTTGCATGAAGTGTTCATTTTGGCCTTCTCTCGCTGAGAAAACGCTATTTGTGACCTGTGATACAAAAATGCCATAACTTTTGTTCAAAGTGAGTTTTCAGTCAAGTTTCAACCTGAAAGCATAGAAAGATGCATAAACTTGAAGTTACAGCTTGATTTCAGTGAGTTTTCATCAAAATACAGGAGTTCTGCATGAAGTGTTCATTTTGGCTTTCTCTCGCTGAGAAAACACTATTTGTGACCTGTGATACAAAAATGCCATAACTTTTGTTCAAAGTGAGTTTTCAGTCAAGTTTCAACCTGAAAGCATAGAAAGATGCATAAACTTGAAGTTACAACTTGATTTCAGTGAGTTTTCATCAAAATACAGGAGTTCTGCATGAATTGTTCATTTTGGCCTTCTCTCGCTGAGAAAACACTATTTGTGACCTGTGATACAAAAATGCCATAACTTTTGTTCAAAGTGAGTTTTCAGTCAAGTTTCAACCTGAAAGCATAGAAAGATGCATAAACTTGAAGTTACAGCTTGATTTCAGTGAGTTTTCATCAAAATACAGGAGTTCTGCATGAAGTGTTCATTTTGGCCTTCTCTCGCTGAGAAAACGCTATTTGTGACCTGTGATACAAAAATGCCATAACTTTTGTTCAAAGTGAGTTTTCAGTCATGTTTCAACCTGAAAGCATAGAAAGATGCATAAACTTGAAGTTACAGCTTGATTTCAGTCAGTTTTCATCAAAATACAGGAGTTCTGCATGAAGTGTTCATTTTGGCCTTCTCTCGCTGAGAAAACACTATTTGTGACCTGTGAAACAAAAATGCCATAACTTTTGTTCAAAGTGAGTTTTCAGTCAAGTTTCAACCTGAAAACATAGAAAGATGCATAAACTTGAAGTTACAGCTTGATTTCAGTGAGTTTTCATCAAAATACAGGAGTTCTGCATGAAGTGTTCATTTTGGCCTTCTCTCGCCGAGAAAACGCTATTTGTGACCTGTGACACAAAAATGCCATAACTTTTGTTCAAAGTGAGTTTTCAGTCAAGTTTCAACCTGAAAGCATAGAAAGATGCATAAACTTGAAGTTACAGCTTGATTTCAGTGAGTTTTCATCAAAATACAGGAGTTCTGCATGAAGTGTTCATTTTGGCCTTATCTCGCTGAGAAAACACTATTTGTGACCTGTGATACAAAAATGCCATAACTTTTGTTCAAAGTGAGTTTTCAGTCAAGTTTCAACCTGAAAGCATAGAAAGATGCATAAACTTGAAGTTACAGCTTGATTTCAGTGAGTTTTCATCAAAATACAGGAGTTCTGCATGAAGTGTTCATTTTGGCCTTCTCTTGCTGAGAAAACGCTATTTGTGACCTGTGATACAAAAATGCCATAACTTTTGTTCAAAGTGAGTTTTCAGTCAAGTTTCAACCTGTAAGCATAGAAAGATGCATAAACTTGAAGTTAAAGCTTGATTTCAGTGAGTTTTCATCAAAATACAGGAGTTCTGCATGAAGTGTTCATTTTGGCCTTCTCTCGCTGAGAAAACACTATTTGTGACCTGTGAAACAAAAATGCCATAACTTTTGTTCAAAGTGAGTTTTTCTGTCAAGTTTCAACCTGAAAGCATAGAAAGATGCATAAACTTGAAGATACAGCTTGATTTCAGTGAGTTTTCATCAAAATACAGGAGTTCTGCATGAAGTGTTCATTTTGGCCTTCTCTCGCTGAGAAAACGCTATTTGTGACCTGCGACACAGAACAGCCATAACTTTTGTTCAAAGTGAGTTTTCAGTCAAGTTTCAACCCGAAAGCATAGAAAGATGCATAAACTTGAAGTTACAGCTTGATTTCAGTGAGTTTTCATCAAAATACAGGAGTTCTGCATGAAGTGTTCATTTTGGCCTTCTCTCGCTGAGAAAACACTATTTGTGACCTGTGATACAAAAATGCCATAACTTTTGTTCAAAGTGAGTTTTCAGTCAAGTTTCAACCTGAAAGCATAGAAAGATGCATAAACTTGAAGTTACAGCTTGATTTCAGTGAGTTTTCATCAAAATACAGGAGTTCTGCATGAAGTGTTCATTTTGGCCTTCTCTCGCTGAGAAAACACTATTTGTGACCTGTGATACAAAAATGCCATAACTTTTGTTCAAAGTGAGTTTTCAGTCAAGTTTCAACCTGAAAGCATAGAAAGATGCATAAACTTGAAGTTACAGCTTGATTTCAGTGAGTTTTCATCAAAATACAGGAGTTCTGCATGAAGTGTTCATTTTGGCCTTCTCTCGCTGAGAAAACACTATTTGTGACCTGTGATACAAAAATGCCATAACTTTTGTTCAAAGTGAGTTTTCAGTCAAGTTTCAACCTGAAAGCATAGAAAGATGCATAAACTTGAAGTTAAAGCTTGATTTCAGTGAGTTTTCATCAAAATACAGGAGTTCTGCATGAAGTGTTCATTTTGGCCTTCTCTCGCTGAGAAAACACTATTTGTGACCTGTGAAACAAAAATGCCATAACTTTTGTTCAAAGTGAGTTTTTCTGTCAAGTTTCAACCTGAAAGCATAGAAAGATGCATAAACTTGAAGATACAGCTTGATTTCAGTGAGTTTTCATCAAAATACAGGAGTTCTGCATGAAGTGTTCATTTTGGCCTTCTCTCGCTGAGAAAACGCTATTTGTGACCTGCGACACAGAACAGCCATAACTTTTGTTCAAAGTGAGTTTTCAGTCAAGTTTCAACCTGAAAGCATAGAAAGATGCATAAACTTGAAGTTACAACTTGATTTCAGTGAGTTTTCATCAAAATACAGGAGTTCTGCATGAAGTGTTCATTTTGGCCTTCTCTCGCTGAGAAAACACTATTTGTGACCTGTGATACAAAAATGCCATAACTTTTGTTCAAAGTGAGTTTTCAGTCAAGTTTCAACCTGAAAGCATAGAAAGATGCATAAACTTGAAGTTACAGCTTGATTTCAGTGAGTTTTCATCAAAATACAGGAGTTCTGCATGAAATGTTCATTTTGGCCTTCTCTCGCTGAGAAAACACTATTTGTGACCTGTGAAACAAAAATGCCATAACTTTTGTTCAAAGTGAGTTTTCAGTCAAGTTTCAACCTGAAAGCATAGAAAGATGCATAAACTTGAAGTTACAGCTTGATTTCAGTGAGTTTTCATCAAAATACAGGAGTTCTGCATGAAGTGTTCATTTTGGCCTTCTCTCGCTGAGAAAACACTATTTGTGACCTGTGAAACAAAAATGCCATAACTTTTGTTCAAAGTGAGTTTTCAGTCAAGTTTCAACCTGAAAGCATAGAAAGATGCATAAACTTGAAGTTACAGCTTGATTTCAGTGAGTTTTCATCAAAATACAGGAGTTCTGCATGAAGTGTTCATTTTGGCCTTCTCTCGCTGAGAAAACGCTATTTGTGACCTGCGACACAGAACAGCCATAACTTTTGTTCAAAGTGAGTTTTCAGTTAAGTTTCAACCTGAAAGCATAGAAAGATGCATAAACTTGAAGTTACAGCTATATTTCAGTGAGTTTTCATCAAAATACAGGAGTTCTGCATGAAGTGTTCATTTTGGCCTTCTCTCGCTGAGAAAACACTATTTGTGACCTGTGATACAAAAATGCCATAACTTTTGTTCAAAGTGAGTTTTCAGTCAAGTTTCAACCTGAAAGCATAGAAAGATGCATAAACTTGAAGTTACAGCTTGATTTCAGTGAGTTTTCATCAAAATACAGGAGTTCTGCATGAAGTGTTCATTTTGGCCTTCTCTCGCTGAGAAAACGCTATTTGTGACCTGCGACACAGAACAGCCATAACTTTTGTTCAAAGTGAGTTTTCAGTCAAGTTTCAACCTGAAAGCATAGAAAGATGCATAAACTTGAAGTTACAGCTTGATTTCAGTGAGTTTTCATCAAAATACAGGAGTTCTGCATGAAGTGTTCATTTTGGCCTTCTCTCGCTGAGAAAACACTATTTGTGACCTGTGATACAAAAATGCCATAACTTTTGTTCAAAGTGAGTTTTCAGTCAAGTTTCAACCTGAAAGCATAGAAAGATGCATAAACTTGAAGTTACAGCTTGATTTCAGTGAGTTTTCATCAAAATACAGGAGTTCTGCATGAAGTGTTCATTTTGGCCTTCTCTCGCTGAGAAAACGCTATTTGTGACCTGTGATACAAAAATGCCATAACTTTTGTTCAAAGTGAGTTTTCAGTCAAGTTTCAACCTGAAAGCATAGAAAGATGCATAAACTTGAAGTTACAGCTTGATTTCAGTGAGTTTTCATCAAAATACAGGAGTTCTGCATGAAGTGTTCATTTTTGCCTTCTCTCGCTGAGAAAAGACTATTTGTGACCTGTGATACAAAAATGCCATAACTTTTGTTCAAAGTGAGTTTTCAGTCATGTTTAAACCTGAAAGCATAGAAAGATGCATAAACTTGAAGTTACAGCTTGATTTCAGTGAGTTTTCATCAGAATACAGGAGTTCTGCATGAAGTGTTCATTTTGGCCTTCTCTCGCTGAGAAAACGCTATTTGTGACCTGCGACACAGAACAGCCATAACTTTTGTTCAAAGTGAGTTTTCAGTCAAGTTTCAACCTGAAAGCATAGAAAGATGCATAAACTTGAAGATACAGCTTGATTTCAGTGAGTTTTCATCAAAATACAGGAGTTCTGCATGAAGTGTTCATTTTGGCCTTCTCTCGCTGAGAAAACACTATTTGTGACCTGTGAAACAAAAATGCCATAACTTTTGTTCAAAGTGAGTTTTCAGTCAAGTTTCAACCTGAAAGCATAGAAAGATGCATAAACTTGAAGTTACAGCTTGATTTCAGTGAGTTTTCATCAAAATACAGGAGTTCTGCATGAAGTGTTCATTTTGGCCTTCTCTCGCTGAGAAAACGCTATTTGTGACCTGCGACACAGAACAGCCATAACTTTTGTTCAAAGTGAGTTTTCAGTCAAGTTTCAACCTGAAAGCATAGAAAGATGCATAAACTTGAAGTTACAGCTTGATTTCAGTAAGTTTTCATCAAAATACAGGAGTTCTGCATGAAGTGTTCATTTTGGCCTTCTCTCGCTGAGAAAACGCTATTTGTGACCTGCGACACAGAACAGCCATAACTTTTGTTCAAAGTGAGTTTTCAGTCAAGTTTCAACCTGAAAGCATAGAAAGATGCATAAACTTGAAGATACAGCTTGATTTCAGTGAGTTTTCATCAAAATACAGGAGTTCTGCATGAAGTGTTCATTTTGGCCTTCTCTCGCTGAGAAAACGCTATTTGTGACCTGCGACACAGAACAGCCATAACTTTTGTTCAAAGTGAGTTTTCAGTCAAGTTTCAACCTGAAAGCATAGAAAGATGCATAAACTTGAAGTTACAACTTGATTTCAGTGAGTTTTCATCAAAATACAGGAGTTCTGCATGAAGTGTTCATTTTGGCCTTCTGTCGCTGAGAAAACACTATTTGTGACCTGTGATACAAAAATGCCATAACTTTTGTTCAAAGTGAGTTTTCAGTCAAGTTTCAACCTGAAAGCATAGAAAGATGCATAAACTTGAAGTTACAGCTTGATTTCAGTGAGTTTTCATCAAAATACAGGAGTTATGCATGAAGTGTTCATTTTGGCCTTCTCTCGCTGAGAAAACGCTATTCGTGACCTGTGATACAAAAATGCCATAACTTTTGTTCAAAGTGAGTTTTCAGTCAAGTTTCAACCTGAAAGCATAGAAAGATGCATAAACTTGAAGTTACAGCTTGATTTCAGTGAGTTTTCATCAAAATACAGGAGTTCTGCATGAAGTGTTCATTTTGGCGTTCTCTCGCTGAGAACACGCTATTTGTGACCTGTGATACAAAAATGCCATAACTTTTGTTCAAAGTGAGTTTTCAGTCAAGTTTCAACCTGAAAGCATAGAAAGATGCATAAACTTGAAGTTACAGCTTGATTTCAGTGAGTTTTCATCAAAATACAGGAGTTCTGCATGAAGTGTTCATTTTGGCCTTCTCTCGCTGAGAAAACGCTATTTGTGACCTGCGACACAGAACAGCCATAACTTTTGTTCAAAGTGAGTTTTCAGTCAAGTTTCAACCTGAAAGCATAGAAAGATGCATAAACTTGAAGTTACAGCTTGATTTCAGTCAGTTTTCATCAAAATACAGGAGTTCTGCATGAAGTGTTCATTTTGGCCTTCTCTCGCTGAGAAAACGCTATTTGTGACCTTCGACACAGAACAGCCATAACTTTTGTTCAAAGTGAGTTTTCAGTCAAGTTTCAACCTGAAAGCATAGAAAGATGCATAAACTTGAAGTTACAGCTTGATTTCAGTGAGTTTTCATCAAAATACAGGAGTTCTGCATGAAGTGTTCATTTTGGCCTTCTCTCGCTGAGAAAACGCTATTTGTGACCTGTGATACAAAAATGCCATAACTTTTGTTCAAAGTGAGTTTTCAGTCAAGTTTCAACCTGAAAGCATAGAAAGATGCATAAACTTGAAGTTACAGCTTGATTTCAGTGAGTTTTCATCAAAATACAGGAGTTCTGCATGAAGTGTTCATTTTGGCCTTCTCTCGCTGAGAAAACACTATTTGTGACCTGTGATACAAAAATGCCATAACTTTTGTTCAAAGTGAGTTTTCAGTCAAGTTTCAACCTGAAAGCATAGAAAGATGCATAAACTTAAAGTTACAGCTTGATTTCAGTGAGTTTTCATCAAAATACAGGAGTTCTGCATGAAGTGTTCATTTTGGCCTTCTCTCGCTGAGAAAACGCTATTTGTGACCTGTGATACAAAAATGCCATAACTTTTGTTCAAAGTGAGTTTTCAGTCATGTTTCAACCTGAAAGCATAGAAAGATGCATAAACTTGAAGTTACAGCTTGATTTCAGTCAGTTTTCATCAAAATACAGGAGTTCTGCATGAAGTGTTCATTTTGGCCTTCTCTTGCTGAGAAAACACTATTTGTGACCTGTGAAACAAAAATGCCATAACTTTTTTTCAAAGTGAGTTTTCAGTCAAGTTTCAACCTGAAAGCATAGAAAGATGCATAAACTTGAAGTTACAGCTTGATTTCAGTGAGTTTTCATCAAAATACAGGAGTTCTGCATGAAGTGTTCATTTTGGCCTTCTCTCGCCGAGAAAACGCTATTTGTGACCTGTGACACAAAATGCCATAACTTTTGTTCAAAGTGAGTTTTCAGTCAAGTTTCAACCTGAAAGCAGAGAAAGATGCATAAACTTGAAGTTACAGCTTGATTTCAGTGAGTTTTCATCAAAATACAGGAGTTCTGCATGAAGTGTTCATTTTGGCCTTCTCTCGCTGAGAAAACACTATTTGTGACCTGTGATACAAAAATGCCATAACTTTTGTTCAAAGTGAGTTTTCAGTCAAGTTTCAACCTGAAAGCATAGAAAGATGCATAAACTTGAAGTTACAGCTTGATTTCAGTGAGTTTTCATCAAAATACAGGAGTTCTACATGAATTGTTCATTTTGGCCTTCTCTTGCTGAGAAAACGCTATTTGTGACCTGTGATACAAAAATGCCATAACTTTTGTTCAAAGTGAGTTTTCATTCAAGTTTCAACCTGAAAGCATAAAAAAGATGCATAAACTTGAAGTTAAAGCTTGATTTCAGTGAGTTTTCATCAAAATACAGGAGTTCTGCATGAAGTGTTCATTTTGGCCTTCTCTCGCTGAGAAAACACTATTTGTGACCTGTGAAACAAAAATGCCATAACTTTTGTTCAAAGTGAGTTTTTCAGTCAAGTTTCAACCTGAAAGCATAGAAAGATGCATAAACTTGAAGATACAGCTTGATTTCAGTGAGTTTTCATCAAAATACAGGAGTTCTGCATGAAGTGTTCATTTTGGCCTTCTCTCGCTGAGAAAACGCTATTTGTGACCTGCGACACAGAACAGCCATAACTTTTGTTCAAAGTGAGTTTTCAGTCAAGTTTCAACCTGAAAGCATAGAAAGATGCATAAACTTGAAGTTACAACTTGATTTCAGTGAGTTTTCATCAAAATACAGGAGTTCTGCATGAAGTGTTCATTTTGGCCTTCTCTCGCTGAGAAAACACTATTTGTGACCTGTGATACAAAAATGCCATAACTTTTGTTCAAAGTGAGTTTTCAGTCAAGTTTCAACCTGAAAGCATAGAAAGATGCATAAACTTGAAGTTACAGCTTGATTTCAGTGAGTTTTCATCAAAATACAGGAGTTCTGCATGAAGTGTTCATTTTCGCCTTCTCTCGCTGAGAAAACGCTATTCGTGACCTGTGATACAAAAATGCCATAACTTTTTTTCAAAGTGAGTTTTCAGTCAAGTTTCAACCTGAAAGCATAGAAAGATGCATAAACTTGAAGTTACAGCTTGATTTCAGTGAGTTTTCATCAAAATACAGGAGTTCTGCATGAAGTGTTCATTTTGGCCTTCTCTCGCTGAGAAAACACTATTTGTGACCTGTGATACAAAAATGCCATAACTTTTGTTCAAAGTGAGTTTTCAGTCAAGTTTCAACCTGAAAGCATAGAAAGATGCATAAACTTGAAGTTACAGCTTGATTTCAGTGAGTTTTCATCAAAATACAGGAGTTCTGCATGAAGTGTTCATTTTGGCCTTCTCTCGCTGAGAAAACACTATTTGTGACCTGTGATACAAAAATGCCATAACTTTTGTTCAAAGTGAGTTTTCAGTCAAGTTTCAACCTGAAAGCATAGAAAGATGCATAAACATGAAGTTACAGCTTGATTTCAGTGAGTTTTCATCAAAATACAGGAGTTCTGCATGAAGTGTTCATTTTGGCCTTCTCTCGCTGAGAAAACACTATTTGTGACCTGTGAAACAAAAATGCCATAACTTTTGTTCAAAGTGAGTTTTCAGTCAAGTTTCAACCTGAAAGCATAGAAAGATGCATAAACTTGAAGTTACAGCTTGATTTCAGTGAGTTTTCATCAAAATACAGGAGTTCTGCATGAAGTGTTCATTTTGGCCTTCTCTCGCTGAGAAAACGCTATTTGTGACCTGCGACACAGAACAGCCATAACTTTTGTTCAAAGTGAGTTTTCAGTCAAGTTTCAACCTGAAAGCATAGAAAGATGCATAAACTTGAAGTTACAACTTGATTTCAGTGAGTTTTCATCAAAATACAGGAGTTCTGCATGAAGTGTTCATTTTGGCCTTCTCTCGCTGAGAAAACACTATTTGTGACCTGTGATACAAAAATGCCATAACTTTTGTTCAAAGTGAGTTTTCAGTCAAGTTTCAACCTGAAAGCATAGAAAGATGCATAAACTTGAAGTTACAGCTTGATTTCAGTGAGTTTTCATCAAAATACAGGAGTTCTGCATGAAGTGTTCATTTTGGCCTTCTCTCGCTGAGAAAACGCTATTCGTGACCTGTGATACAAAAATGCCATAACTTTTGTTCAAAGTGAGTTTTCAGTCAAGTTTCAACCTGAAAGCATAGAAAGATGCATAAACTTGAAGTTACAGCTTGATTTCAGTGAGTTTTCATCAAAATACAGGAGTTCTGCATGAAGTGTTCATTTTGGACTTCTCTCGCTGAGAAAACACTATTTGTGACCTGTGATACAAAAATGCCATAACTTTTGTTCAAAGTGAGTTTTCAGTCAAGTTTCAACCTGAAAGCATAGAAAGATGCATAAACTTGAAGTTACAGCTTGATTTCAGTGAGTTTTCATCAAAATACAGGAGTTCTGCATGAAGTGTTCATTTTGGCCTTCTCTCGCTGAGAAAACACTATTTGTGACCTGTGATACAAAAATGCCATAACTTTTGTTCAAAGTGAGTTTTCAGTCAAGTTTCAACCTGAAAGCATAGAAAGATGCATAAACTTGAAGTTACAGCTTGATTTCAGTGAGTTTTCATCAAAATACAGGAGTTCTGCATGAAGTGTTCATTTTGGCCTTCTCTCGCTGAGAAAACACTATTTGTGACCTGTGAAACAAAAATGCCATAACTTTTGTTCAAAGTGAGTTTTCAGTCAAGTTTCAACCTGAAAGCATAGAAAGATGCATAAACTTGAAGTTACAGCTTGATTTCAGTGAGTTTTCATCAAAATACAGGAGTTCTGCATGAAGTGTTCATTTTGGCCTTCTCTCGCTGAGAAAACGCTATTTGTGACCTGCGACACAGAACAGCCATAACTTTTGTTCAAAGTGAGTTTTCAGTCAAGTTTCAACCTGAAAGCATAGAAAGATGCATAAACTTGAAGTTACAGCTTGATTTCAGTCAGTTTTCATCAAAATACAGGAGTTCTGCATGAAGTGTTCATTTTGGCCTTCTCTCGCTGAGAAAACGCTATTTGTGACTTTCGACACAGAACAGCCACAACTTTTGTTCAAAGTGAGTTTTCAGTCAAGTTTCAACCTGAAAGCATAGAAAGATGCATAAACTTGAAGTTACAGCTTGATTTCAGTGAGTTTTCATCAAAATACAGGAGTTCTGCATGAAGTGTTCATTTTGGCCTTCTCTCGCTGAGAAAACACTATTTGTGACCTGTGAAACAAAAATGCCATAACTTTTGTTCAAAGTGAGTTTTCAGTCAAGTTTCAACCTGAAAGCATAGAAAGATGCATAAACTTGAAGTTACAGCTTGATTTCAGTGAGTTTTCATCAAAATACAGGAGTTCTGCATGAAGTGTTCATTTTGGCCTTCTCTCGCTGAGAAAACGCTATTTGTGACCTGTGATACAAAAATGCCATAACTTTTGTTCAAAGTGAGTTTTCAGTCAAGTTTCAACCTGAAAGCATAGAAAGATGCATAAACTTGAAGTTACAGCTTGATTTCAGTGAGTTTTCATCAAAATACAGGAGTTCTGCATGAAGTGTTCATTTTGGCCTTCTCTCGCTTAGAAAACACTATTTGTGACCTGTGATACAAAAATGCCATAACTTTTGTTCAAAGTGAGTTTTCAGTCAAGTTTCAACCTGAAAGCATAGAAAGATGCATAAACTTGAAGTTACAGCTTGATTTCAGTGAGTTTTCATCAAAATACAGGAGTTCTGCATGAAGTGTTCATTTTGGCCTTCTCTCGCTGAGAAAACGCTATTTGTGACCTGTGATACAAAAATGCCATAACTTTTGTTCAAAGTGAGTTTTCAGTCAAGTTTCAACCTGAAAGCATAGAAAGATGCATAAACTTGAAGTTACAGCTTGATTTCAGTGAGTTTTCATCAAAATACAGGAGTTCTGCATGAAGTGTTCATTTTGGCCTTCTCTCGCTGAGAAAACACTATTTGTGACCTGTGATACAAAAATGCCATAACTTTTGTTCAAAGTGAGTTTTCAGTCAAGTTTCAACCTGAAAGCATAGAAAGATGCATAAACTTGAAGTTACAGCTTGATTTCAGTGAGTTTTCATCAAAATACAGGAGTTCTGCATGAAGTGTTCATTTTGGCCTTCTCTCGCTGAGAAAACACTATTTGTGACCTGTGATACAAAAATGCCATAACTTTTGTTCAAAGTGAGTTTTCAGTCAAGTTTCAACCTGAAAGCATAGAAAGATGCATAAACTTGAAGTTACAGCTTGATTTCAGTGAGTTTTCATCAAAATACAGGAGTTCTGCATGAAGTGTTCATTTTGGCCTTCTCTCGCTGAGAAAACGCTATTTGTGACCTGCGACACAGAACAGCCATAACTTTTGTTCAAAGTGAGTTTTCAGTCAAGTTTCAACCTGAAAGCATAGAAAGATGCATAAACTTGAAGTTACAGCTTGATTTCAGTCAGTTTTCATCAAAATACAGGAGTTCTGCATGAAGTGTTCATTTTGGCCTTCTCTCGCTGAGAAAACGCTATTTGTGACCTTCGACACAGAACAGCCACAACTTTTGTTCAAAGTGAGTTTTCAGTCAAGTTTCAACCTGAAAGCATAGAAAGATGCATAAACTTGAAGTTACAGCTTGATTTCAGTGAGTTTTCATCAAAATACAGGAGTTCTGCATGAAGTGTTCATTTTGGCCTTCTCTCGCTGAGAAAACACTATTTGTGACCTGTGAAACAAAAATGCCATAACTTTTCTTCAAAGTGAGTTTTAAGTCAAGTTTCAACCTGAAAGCATAGAAAGATGCATAAACTTGAAGTTACAGCTTGATTTCAGTGAGTTTTCATCAAAATACAGGAGTTCTGCATGAAGTGTTCATTTTGGCCTTCTCTCGCTGAGAAAACACTATTTGTGACCTGTGATACAAAAATGCCATAACTTTTGTTCAAAGTGAGTTTTCAGTCAAGTTTCAACCTGAAAGCATAGAAAGATGCATAAACTTGAAGTTACAGCTTGATTTCAGTAAGTTTTCATCAAAATACAGGAGTTCTGCATGAAGTGTTCATTTTGGCCTTCTCTCGCTGAGAAAACGCTATTTGTGACCTGCGACACAGAACAGCCATAACTTTTGTTCAAAGTGAGTTTTCAGTCAAGTTTCAACCTGAAAGCATAGAAAGATGCATAAACTTGAAGATACAGCTTGATTTCAGTGAGTTTTCATCAAAATACAGGAGTTCTGCATGAAGTGTTCATTTTGGCCTTCTCTCGCTGAGAAAACGCTATTTGTGACCTGCGACACAGAACAGCCATAACTTTTGTTCAAAGTGAGTTTTCAGTCAAGTTTCAACCTGAAAGCATAGAAAGATGCATAAACTTGAAGTTACAGCTTGATTTCAGTCAGTTTTCATCAAAATACAGGAGTTCTGCATGAAGTGTTCATTTTGGCCTTCTCTCGCTGAGAAAACGCTATTTGTGACCTTCGACACAGAACAGCCACAACTTTTGTTCAAAGTGAGTTTTCAGTCAAGTTTCAACCTGAAAGCATAGAAAGATGCATAAACTTGAAGTTACAGCTTGATTTCAGTGAGTTTTCATCAAAATACAGGAGTTCTGCATGAAGTGTTCATTTTGGCCTTCTCTCGCTGAGAAAACACTATTTGTGACCTGTGAAACAAAATGCCATAACTTTTCTTCAAAGTGAGTTTTAAGTCAAGTTTCAACTGAAAGCATAGAAAGATGCATAAACTTGAAGTTACAGCTTGATTTCAGTGAGTTTTCATCAAAATACAGGAGTTCTGCATGAAGTGTTCATTTTGGCCTTCTCTCGCTGAGAAAACACTATTTGTGACCTGTGATACAAAAATGCCATAACTTTTGTTCAAAGTGAGTTTTCAGTCAAGTTTCAACCTGAAAGCATAGAAAGATGCATAAACTTGAAGTTACAGCTTGATTTCAGTAAGTTTTCATCAAAATACAGGAGTTCTGCATGAAGTGTTCATTTTGGCCTTCTCTCGCTGAGAAAACGCTATTTGTGACCTGCGACACAGAACAGCCATAACTTTTGTTCAAAGTGAGTTTTCAGTCAAGTTTCAACCTGAAAGCATAGAAAGATGAATAAACTTGAAGATACAGCTTGATTTCAGTGAGTTTTCATCAAAATACAGGAGTTCTGCATGAAGTGTTCATTTTGGCCTTCTCTCGCTGAGAAAACGCTATTTGTGACCTGCGACACAGAACAGCCATAACTTTTGTTCAAAGTGAGTTTTCAGTCAAGTTTCAACCTGAAAGCATAGAAAGATGCATAAACTTGAAGTTACAACTTGATTTCAGTGAGTTTTCATCAAAATACAGGAGTTCTGCATGAAGTGTTCATTTTGGCCTTCTCTCGCTGAGAAAACACTATTTGTGACCTGTGATACAAAAATGCCATAACTTTTGTTCAAAGTGAGTTTTCAGTCAAGTTTCAACCTGAAAGCATAGAAAGATGCATAAACTTGAAGTTACAGCTTGATTTCAGTGAGTTTTCATCAAAATACAGGAGTTCTGCATGAAGTGTTCATTTTGGCCTTCTCTCGCTGAGAAAACGCTATTTGTGACCTGTGATACAAAAATGCCATAACTTTTGTTCAAAGTGAGTTTTCAGTCAAGTTTCAACCTGAAAGCATAGAAAGATGCATAAACTTGAAGTTACAGCTTGATTTCAGTGAGTTTTCATCAAAATACAGGAGTTCTGCATGAAGTGTTCATTTTGGCCTTCTCTCGCTGAGAAAACGCTATTTGTGACCTGTGATACAAAAATGCCATAACTTTTGTTCAAAGTGAGTTTTCAGTCAAGTTTCAACCTGAAAGCATAGAAAGATGCATAAACTTGAAGTTACAGCTTGATTTCAGTGAGTTTTCATCAAAATACAGGAGTTCTGCATGAAGTGTTCATTTTGGCCTTCTCTCGCTGAGAAAACGCTATTTGTGACCTGCGACACAGAACAGCCATAACTTTTGTTCAAAGTGAGTTTTCAGTCAAGTTTCAACCTGAAAGCATAGAAAGATGCATAAACTTGAAGTTACAGCTTGATTTCAGTCAGTTTTCATCAAAATACAGGAGTTCTGCATGAAGTGTTCATTTTGGCCTTCTCTCGCTGAGAAAACGCTATTTGTGACCTTCGACACAGAACAGCCATAACTTTTGTTCAAAGTGAGTTTTCAGTCAAGTTTCAACCTGAAAGCATAGAAAGATGCATAAACTTGAAGTTACAGCTTGATTTCAGTGAGTTTTCATCAAAATACAGGAGTTCTGCATGAAGTGTTCATTTTGGCCTTCTCTCGCTGAGAAAACGCTATTTGTGACCTGTGATACAAAAATGCCATAACTTTTGTTCAAAGTGAGTTTTCAGTCAAGTTTCAACCTGAAAGCATAGAAAGATGCATAAACTTGAAGTTACAGCTTGATTTCAGTGAGTTTTCATCAAAATACAGGAGTTCTGCATGAAGTGTTCATTTTGGCCTTCTCTCGCTGAGAAAACACTATTTGTGACCTGTGATACAAAAATGCCATAACTTTTGTTCAAAGTGAGTTTTCAGTCAAGTTTCAACCTGAAAGCATAGAAAGATGCATAAACTTAAAGTTACAGCTTGATTTCAGTGAGTTTTCATCAAAATACAGGAGTTCTGCATGAAGTGTTCATTTTGGCCTTCTCTCGCTGAGAAAACGCTATTTGTGACCTGTGATACAAAAATGCCATAACTTTTGTTCAAAGTGAGTTTTCAGTCATGTTTCAACCTGAAAGCATAGAAAGATGCATAAACTTGAAGTTACAGCTTGATTTCAGTCAGTTTTCATCAAAATACAGGAGTTCTGCATGAAGTGTTCATTTTGGCCTTCTCTCGCTGAGAAAACACTATTTGTGACCTGTGAAACAAAAATGCCATAACTTTTGTTCAAAGTGAGTTTTCAGTCAAGTTTCAACCTGAAAGCATAGAAAGATGCATAAACTTGAAGTTACAGCTTGATTTCAGTGAGTTTTCATCAAAATACAGGAGTTCTGCATGAAGTGTTCATTTTGGCCTTCTCTCGCCGAGAAAACGCTATTTGTGACCTGTGAAACAAAAATGCCATAACTTTTGTTCAAAGTGAGTTTTCAGTCAAGTTTCAACCTGAAAGCATAGAAAGATGCATAAACTTGAAGTTACAGCTTGATTTCAGTGAGTTTTCATCAAAATACAGGAGTTCTGCATGAAGTGTTCATTTTGGCCTTCTCTCGCTGAGAAAACGCTATTTGTGACCTGCGTCACAGAACAGCCATAACTTTTGTTCAAAGTGAGTTTTCAGTCAAGTTTCAACCTGAAAGCATAGAAAGATGCATAAACTTGAAGTTACAACTTGATTTCAGTGAGTTTTCATCAAAATACAGGAGTTCTGCATGAAGTGTTCATTTTGGCCTTCTCTCGCTGAGAAAACACTATTTGTGACCTGTGATACAAAAATGCCATAACTTTTGTTCAAAGTGAGTTTTCAGTCAAGTTTCAACCTGAAAGCATAGAAAGATGCATAAACTTGAAGTTACAGCTTGATTTCAGTGAGTTTTCATCAAAATACAGGAGTTCTGCATGAAGTGTTCATTTTGGCCTTCTCTCGCTGAGAAAACGCTATTTGTGACCTGCGACACAGAACAGCCATAACTTTTGTTCAAAGTGAGTTTTCAGTCAAGTTTCAACCTGAAAGCATAGAAAGATGCATAAACTTGAAGTTACAGCTTGATTTCAGTGAGTTTTCATCAAAATACAGGAGTTCTGCATGAAGTGTTCATTTTGGCCTTCTCTCGCTGAGAAAACACTATTTGTGACCTGTGATACAAAAATGCCATAACTTTTGTTCAAAGTGAGTTTTCAGTCAAGTTTCAACCTGAAAGCATAGAAAGATGCATAAACTTGAAGTTACAGCTTGATTTCAGTGAGTTTTCATCAAAATACAGGAGTTCTGCATGAAGTGTTCATTTTGGCCTTCTCTCGCTGAGAAAACGCTATTTGTGACCTGTGATACAAAAATGCCATAACTTTTGTTCAAAGTGAGTTTTCAGTCAAGTTTCAACCTGAAAGCATAGAAAGATGCATAAACTTGAAGTTACAGCTTGATTTCAGTGAGTTTTCATCAAAATACAGGAGTTCTGCATGAAGTGTTCATTTTGGCCTTCTCTCGCTGAGAAAACACTATTTGTGACCTGTGATACAAAAATGCCATAACTTTTGTTCAAAGTGAGTTTTCAGTCAAGTTTCAACCTGAAAGCATAGAAAGATGCATAAACTTAAAGTTACAGCTTGATTTCAGTGAGTTTTCATCAAAATACAGGAGTTCTGCATGAAGTGTTCATTTTGGCCTTCTCTCGCTGAGAAAACGCTATTTGTGACCTGTGATACAAAAATGCCATAACTTTTGTTCAAAGTGAGTTTTCAGTCATGTTTCAACCTGAAAGCATAGAAAGATGCATAAACTTGAAGTTACAGCTTGATTTCAGTCAGTTTTCATCAAAATACAGGAGTTCTGCATGAAGTGTTCATTTTGGCCTTCTCTCGCTGAGAAAACACTATTTGTGACCTGTGAAACAAAAATGCCATAACTTTTGTTCAAAGTGAGTTTTCAGTCAAGTTTCAACCTGAAAGCATAGAAAGATGCATAAACTTGAAGTTACAGCTTGATTTCAGTGAGTTTTCATCAAAATACAGGAGTTCTGCATGAAGTGTTCATTTTGGCCTTCTCTCGCCGAGAAAACGCTATTTGTGACCTGTGAAACAAAAATGCCATAACTTTTGTTCAAAGTGAGTTTTCAGTCAAGTTTCAACCTGAAAGCATAGAAAGATGCATAAACTTGAAGTTACAGCTTGATTTCAGTGAGTTTTCATCAAAATACAGGAGTTCTGCATGAAGTGTTCATTTTGGCCTTCTCTCGCTGAGAAAACGCTATTTGTGACCTGCGTCACAGAACAGCCATAACTTTTGTTCAAAGTGAGTTTTCAGTCAAGTTTCAACCTGAAAGCATAGAAAGATGCATAAACTTGAAGTTACAACTTGATTTCAGTGAGTTTTCATCAAAATACAGGAGTTCTGCATGAAGTGTTCATTTTGGCCTTCTCTCGCTGAGAAAACACTATTTGTGACCTGTGATACAAAAATGCCATAACTTTTGTTCAAAGTGAGTTTTCAGTCAAGTTTCAACCTGAAAGCATAGAAAGATGCATAAACTTGAAGTTACAGCTTGATTTCAGTGAGTTTTCATCAAAATACAGGAGTTCTGCATGAAGTGTTCATTTTGGCCTTCTCTCGCTGAGAAAACGCTATTTGTGACCTGCGACACAGAACAGCCATAACTTTTGTTCAAAGTGAGTTTTCAGTCAAGTTTCAACCTGAAAGCATAGAAAGATGCATAAACTTGAAGTTACAGCTTGATTTCAGTGAGTTTTCATCAAAATACAGGAGTTCTGCATGAAGTGTTCATTTTGGCCTTCTCTCGCTGAGAAAACACTATTTGTGACCTGTGATACAAAAATGCCATAACTTTTGTTCAAAGTGAGTTTTCAGTCAAGTTTCAACCTGAAAGCATAGAAAGATGCATAAACTTGAAGTTACAGCTTGATTTCAGTGAGTTTTCATCAAAATACAGGAGTTCTGCATGAAGTGTTCATTTTGGCCTTCTCTCGCTGAGAAAACGCTATTTGTGACCTGTGATACAAAAATGCCATAACTTTTGTTCAAAGTGAGTTTTCAGTCAAGTTTCAACCTGAAAGCATAGAAAGATGCATAAACTTGAAGTTACAGCTTGATTTCAGTGAGTTTTCATCAAAATACAGGAGTTCTGCATGAAGTGTTCATTTTGGCCTTCTCTCGCTGAGAAAACACTATTTGTGACCTGTGATACAAAAATGCCATAACTTTTGTTCAAAGTGAGTTTTCAGTCATGTTTAAACCTGAAAGCATAGAAAGATGCATAAAATTGAAGTTAAAGCTTGATTTCAGTGAGTTTTCATCAAAATACAGGAGTTCTGCATGAAGTGTTCATTTTGGACTTCTCTCGCTGAGAAAACACTATTTGTGACCTGTGATACAAAAATGCCATAACTTTTGTTCAAAGTGAGTTTTCAGTCAAGTTTCAACCTGAAAGCATAGAAAGATGCATAAACTTGAAGTTACAGCTTGATTTCAGTGAGTTTTCATCAAAATACAGGAGTTCTGCATGAAGTGTTCATTTTGGCCTTCTCTCGCTGAGAAAACACTATTTGTGACCTGTGATACAAAAATGCCATAACTTTTGTTCAAAGTGAGTTTTCAGTCAAGTTTCAACCTGAAAGCATAGAAAGATGCATAAACTTGAAGTTACAGCTTGATTTCAGTGAGTTTTCATCAAAATACAGGAGTTCTGCATGAAGTGTTCATTTTGGCCTTCTCTCGCTGAGAAAACGCTATTCGTGACCTGTGATACAAAAATGCCATAACTTTTGTTCAAAGTGAGTTTTCAGTCAAGTTTCAACCTGAAAGCATAGAAAGATGCATAAACTTGAAGTTACAGCTTGATTTCAGTGAGTTTTCATCAAAATACAGGAGTTCTGCATGAAGTGTTCATTTTGGCCTTCTCTCGCTGAGAAAACGCTATTTGTGACCTGTGATACAAAAATGCCATAACTTTTGTTCAAAGTGAGTTTTCAGTCAAGTTTCAACCTGAAAGCATAGAAAGATGCATAAACTTGAAGTTACAGCTTGATTTCAGTGAGTTTTCATCAAAATACAGGAGTTCTGCATGAAGTGTTCATTTTGGCCTTCTCTCGCTGAGAAAACGCTATTTGTGACCTGCGACACAGAACAGCCATAACTTTTGTTCAAAGTGAGTTTTCAGTCAAGTTTCAACCTGAAAGCATAGAAAGATGCATAAACTTGAAGTTACAGCTTGATTTCAGTCAGTTTTCATCAAAATACAGGAGTTCTGCATGAAGTGTTCATTTTGGCCTTCTCTCGCTGAGAAAACGCTATGTGTGACCTTCGACACAGAAAAGCCATAACTTTTGTTCAAAGTGAGTTTTCAGTCAAGTTTCAACCTGAAAGCATAGAAAGATGCATAAACTTGAAGTTACAGCTTGATTTCAGTGAGTTTTCATCAAAATACAGGAGTTCTGCATGAAGTGTTCATTTTGGCCTTCTCTCGCTGAGAAAACGCTATTTGTGACCTGTGATACAAAAATGCCATAACTTTTGTTCAAAGTGAGTTTTCAGTCAAGTTTCAACCTGAAAGCATAGAAAGATGCATAAACTTGAAGTTACAGCTTGATTTCAGTGAGTTTTCATCAAAATACAGGAGTTCTGCATGAAGTGTTCATTTTGGCCTTCTCTCGCTGAGAAAACACTATTTGTGACCTGTGATACAAAAATGCCATAACTTTTGTTCAAAGTGAGTTTTCAGTCAAGTTTCAACCTGAAAGCATAGAAAGATGCATAAACTTAAAGTTACAGCTTGATTTCAGTGAGTTTTCATCAAAATACAGGAGTTCTGCATGAAGTGTTCATTTTGGCCTTCTCTCGCTGAGAAAACGCTATTTGTGACCTGTGATACAAAAATGCCATAACTTTTGTTCAAAGTGAGTTTTCAGTCATGTTTCAACCTGAAAGCATAGAAAGATGCATAAACTTGAAGTTACAGCTTGATTTCAGTCAGTTTTCATCAAAATACAGGAGTTCTGCATGAAGTGTTCATTTTGGCCTTCTCTCGCTGAGAAAACACTATTTGTGACCTGTGAAACAAAAATGCCATAACTTTTGTTCAAAGTGAGTTTTCAGTCAAGTTTCAACCTGAAAGCATAGAAAGATGCATAAACTTGAAGTTACAGCTTGATTTCAGTGAGTTTTCATCAAAATACAGGAGTTCTGCATGAAGTGTTCATTTTGGCCTTCTCTCGCCGAGAAAACGCTATTTGTGACCTGTGAAACAAAAATGCCATAATTTTTGTTCAAAGTGAGTTTTCAGTCAAGTTTCAACCTGAAAGCATAGAAAGATGCATAAACTTGAAGTTACAGCTTGATTTCAGTGAGTTTTCATCAAAATACAGGAGTTCTGCATGAAGTGTTCATTTTGGCCTTCTCTCGCTGAGAAAACGCTATTTGTGACCTGCGACACAGAACAGCCATAACTTTTGTTCAAAGTGAGTTTTCAGTCAAGTTTCAACCTGAAAGCATAGAAAGATGCATAAACTTGAAGTTACAACTTGATTTCAGTGAGTTTTCATCAAAATACAGGAGTTCTGCATGAAGTGTTCATTTTGGCCTTCTCTCGCTGAGAAAACACTATTTGTGACCTGTGATACAAAAATGCCATAACTTTTGTTCAAAGTGAGTTTTCAGTCAAGTTTCAACCTGAAAGCATAGAAAGATGCATAAACTTGAAGTTACAGCTTGATTTCAGTGAGTTTTCATCAAAATACAGGAGTTCTGCATGAAGTGTTCATTTTGGCCTTCTCTCGCTGAGAAAACGCTATTTGTGACCTGCGACACAGAACAGCCATAACTTTTGTTCAAAGTGAGTTTTCAGTCAAGTTTCAACCTGAAAGCATAGTTGATGCATAAACTTGAAGTTACAGCTTGATTTCAGTGAGTTTTCATCAAAATACAGGAGTTCTGCATGAAGTGTTCATTTTGGCCTTCTCTCGCTGAGAAAACACTATTTGTGACCTGTGATACAAAAATGCCATAACTTTTCTTCAAAGTGAGTTTTAAGTCAAGTTTCAACCTGAAAGCATAGAAAGATGCATAAACTTGAAGTTACAGCTTGATTTCAGTGAGTTTTCATCAAAATACAGGAGTTCTGCATGAAGTGTTCATTTTGGCCTTCTCTCGCTGAGAAAACGCTATTTGTGACCTGTGATACAAAAATGCCATAACTTTTGTTCAAAGTGAGTTTTCAGTCAAGTTTCAACCTGAAAGCATAGAAAGATGCATAAACTTGAAGTTACAGCTTGATTTCAGTGAGTTTTCATCAAAATACAGGAGTTCTGCATGAAGTGTTCATTTTGGCCTTCTCTCGCTGAGAAAACACTATTTGTGACCTGTGATACAAAAATGCCATAACTTTTGTTCAAAGTGAGTTTTCAGTCATGTTTAAACCTGAAAGCATAGAAAGATGCATAAACTTGAAGTTACAGCTTGATTTCAGTGAGTTTTCATCAAAATACAGGAGTTCTGCATGAAGTGTTCATTTTGGACTTCTCTCGCTGAGAAAACACTATTTGTGACCTGTGATACAAAAATGCCATAACTTTTGTTCAAAGTGAGTTTTCAGTCAAGTTTCAACCTGAAAGCATAGAAAGATGCATAAACTTGAAGTTACAGCTTGATTTCAGTGAGTTTTCATCAAAATACAGGAGTTCTGCATGAAGTGTTCATTTTGGCCTTCTCTCGCTGAGAAAACACTATTTGTGACCTGTGATACAAAAATGCCATAACTTTTGTTCAAAGTGAGTTTTCAGTCAAGTTTCAACCTGAAAGCATAGAAAGATGCATAAACTTGAAGTTACAGCTTGATTTCAGTGAGTTTTCATCAAAATACAGGAGTTCTGCATGAAGTGTTCATTTTGGCCTTCTCTCGCTGAGAAAACACTATTTGTGACCTGTGAAACAAAAATGCCATAACTTTTGTTCAAAGTGAGTTTTCAGTCAAGTTTCAACCTGAAAGCATAGAAAGATGCATAAACTTGAAGTTACAGCTTGATTTCAGTGAGTTTTCATCAAAATACAGGAGTTCTGCATGAAGTGTTCATTTTGGCCTTCTCTCGCTGAGAAAACGCTATTTGTGACCTGCGACACAGAACAGCCATAACTTTTGTTCAAAGTGAGTTTTCAGTCAAGTTTCAACCTGAAAGCATAGAAAGATGCATAAACTTGAAGTTACAGCTTGATTTCAGTCAGTTTTCATCAAAATACAGGAGTTCTGCATGAAGTGTTCATTTTGGCCTTCTCTCGCTGAGAAAACGCTATTTGTGACTTTCGACACAGAACAGCCACAACTTTTGTTCAAAGTGAGTTTTCAGTCAAGTTTCAACCTGAAAGCATAGAAAGATGCATAAACTTGAAGTTACAGCTTGATTTCAGTGAGTTTTCATCAAAATACAGGAGTTCTGCATGAAGTGTTCATTTTGGCCTTCTCTCGCTGAGAAAACACTATTTGTGACCTGTGATACAAAAATGCCATAACTTTTGTTCAAAGTGAGTTTTCAGTCAAGTTTCAACCTGAAAGCATAGAAAGATGCATAAACTTGAAGTTACAGCTTGATTTCAGTGAGTTTTCATCAAAATACAGGAGTTCTGCATGAAGTGTTCATTTTGGCCTTCTCTCGCTGAGAAAACGCTATTTGTGACCTGTGATACAAAAATGCCATAACTTTTGTTCAAAGTGAGTTTTCAGTCAAGTTTCAACCTGAAAGCATAGAAAGATGCATAAACTTGAAGTTACAGCTTGATTTCAGTGAGTTTTCATCAAAATACAGGAGTTCTGCATGAAGTGTTCATTTTGGCCTTCTCTCGCTTAGAAAACACTATTTGTGACCTGTGATACAAAAATGCCATAACTTTTGTTCAAAGTGAGTTTTCAGTCAAGTTTCAACCTGAAAGCATAGAAAGATGCATAAACTTGAAGTTACAGCTTGATTTCAGTGAGTTTTCATCAAAATACAGGAGTTCTGCATGAAGTGTTCATTTTGGCCTTCTCTCGCTGAGAAAACGCTATTTGTGACCTGTGATACAAAAATGCCATAACTTTTGTTCAAAGTGAGTTTTCAGTCAAGTTTCAACCTGAAAGCATAGAAAGATGCATAAACTTGAAGTTACAGCTTGATTTCAGTGAGTTTTCATCAAAATACAGGAGTTCTGCATGAAGTGTTCATTTTGGCCTTCTCTCGCTGAGAAAACACTATTTGTGACCTGTGATACAAAAATGCCATAACTTTTGTTCAAAGTGAGTTTTCAGTCAAGTTTCAACCTGAAAGCATAGAAAGATGCATAAACTTGAAGTTACAGCTTGATTTCAGTGAGTTTTCATCAAAATACAGGAGTTCTGCATGAAGTGTTCATTTTGGCCTTCTCTCGCTGAGAAAACACTATTTGTGACCTGTGATACAAAAATGCCATAACTTTTGTTCAAAGTGAGTTTTCAGTCAAGTTTCAACCTGAAAGCATAGAAAGATGCATAAACTTGAAGTTACAGCTTGATTTAAGTGAGTTTTCATCAAAATACAGGAGTTCTGCATGAAGTGTTCATTTTGGCCTTCTCTCGCTGAGAAAACGCTATTTGTGACCTGCGACACAGAACAGCCATAACTTTTGTTCAAAGTGAGTTTTCAGTCAAGTTTCAACCTGAAAGCATAGAAAGATGCATAAACTTGAAGTTACAGCTTGATTTCAGTCAGTTTTCATCAAAATACAGGAGTTCTGCATGAAGTGTTCATTTTGGCCTTCTCTCGCTTAGAAAACACTATTTGTGACCTGTGATAAAAAAATGCCATAACTTTTGTTCAAAGTGAGTTTTCAGTCAAGTTTCAACCTGAAAGCATAGAAAGATGCATAAACTTGAAGTTACAGCTTGATTTCAGTGAGTTTTCATCAAAATACAGGAGTTCTGCATGAAGTGTTCATTTTGGCCTTCTCTCGCTGAGAAAACGCTATTTGTGACCTGTGATACAAAAATGCCATAACTTTTGTTCAAAGTGAGTTTTCAGTCAAGTTTCAACCTGAAAGCATAGAAAGATGCATAAACTTGAAGTTACAGCTTGATTTCAGTGAGTTTTCATCAAAATACAGGAGTTCTGCATGAAGTGTTCATTTTGGCCTTCTCTCGCTGAGAAAACACTATTTGTGACCTGTGATACAAAAATGCCATAACTTTTGTTCAAAGTGAGTTTTCAGTCAAGTTTCAACCTGAAAGCATAGAAAGATGCATAAACTTGAAGTTACAGCTTGATTTCAGTGAGTTTTCATCAAAATACAGGAGTTCTGCATGAAGTGTTCATTTTGGCCTTCTCTCGCTGAGAAAACGCTATTTGTGACCTGTGATACAAAAATGCCATAACTTTTGTTCAAAGTGAGTTTTCAGTCAAGTTTCAACCTGAAAGCATAGAAAGATGCATAAACTTGAAGTTACAGCTTGATTTCAGTGAGTTTTCATCAAAATACAGGAGTTCTGCATGAAGTGTTCATTTTGGCCTTCTCTCGCTGAGAAAACACTATTTGTGACCTGTGATACAAAAATGCCATAACTTTTGTTCAAAGTGAGTTTTCAGTCAAGTTTCAACCTGAAAGCATAGAAAGATGCATAAACTTGAAGTTACAGCTTGATTTCAGTGAGTTTTCATCAAAATACAGGAGTTCTGCATGAAGTGTTCATTTTGGCCTTCTCTCGCTGAGAAAACACTATTTGTGACCTGTGATACAAAAATGCCATAACTTTTGTTCAAAGTGAGTTTTCAGTCAAGTTTCAACCTGAAAGCATAGAAAGATGCATAAACTTGAAGTTACAGCTTGATTTCAGTGAGTTTTCATCAAAATACAGGAGTTCTGCATGAAGTGTTCATTTTGGACTTCTCTCGCTGAGAAAACGCTATTTGTGACCTGTGAAACAAAAATGCCATAACTTTTGTTCAAAGTGAGTTTTCAGTCAAGTTTCAACCTGAAAGCATAGAAAGATGCATAAACTTGAAGTTACAGCTTGATTTCAGTGAGTTTTCATCAAAATACAGGAGTTCTGCATGAAGTGTTCATTTTGGCCTTCTCTCGCTGAGAAAACGCTATTTGTGACCTGCGACACAGAACAGCCATAACTTTTGTTCAAAGTGAGTTTTCAGTCAAGTTTCAACCTGAAAGCATAGAAAGATGCATAAACTTGAAGTTACAGCTTGATTTCAGTCAGTTTTCATCAAAATACAGGAGTTCTGCATGAAGTGTTCATTTTGGCCTTCTCTCGCTGAGAAAACGCTATTTGTGACCTGCGACACAGAACAGCCATAACTTTTGTTCAAAGTGAGTTTTCAGTCAAGTTTCAACCTGAAAGCATAGAAAGATGCATAAACTTGAAGTTACAGCTTGATTTCAGTGAGTTTTCATCAAAATACAGGAGTTCTGCATGAAGTGTTCATTTTGGCCTTCTCTCGCTGAGAAAACACTATTTGTGACCTGTGAAACAAAAATGCCATAACTTTTCTTCAAAGTGAGTTTTAAGTCAAGTTTCAACCTGAAAGCATAGAAAGATGCTTCAACTTGAAGTTACAGCTTGATTTCAGTGAGTTTTCATCAAAATACAGGAGTTCTGCATGAAGTGTTCATTTTGGCCTTCTCTCGCTGAGAAAACACTATTTGTGACCTGTGATACAAAAATGCCATAACTTTTGTTCAAAGTGAGTTTTCAGTCAAGTTTCAACCTGAAAGCATAGAAAGATGCATAAGCTTGAAGTTACAGCTTGGTTTCAGTGAGTTTTCATCAAAATACAGGAGTTCTGCATGAAGTGTTCATTTTGGCCTTCTCTCGCTGAGAAAACACTATTTGTGACCTGTGAAACAAAAATGCCATAACTTTTGTACAAAGTGAGTTTTCAGTCAAGTTTCAACCTGAAAGCATAGAAAGATGCATAAACTTGAAGTTACAGCTTGATTTCAGTGAGTTTTCATCAAAATACAGGAGTTCTGCATGAAGTGTTCATTTTGGCCTTCTCTCGCTGAGAAAACGCTATTTGTGACCTGTGATACAAAAATGCCATAACTTTTGTTCAAAGTGAGTTTTCAGTCAAGTTTCAACCTGAAAGCATAGAAAGATGCATAAACTTGTAGTTACAGCTTGATTTCAGTGAGTTTTCATCAAAATACAGGAGTTTTGCATGAATTGTTCATTTTGGCCTTCTCTCGCTGAGAAAACGCTATTTGTGACCTGTGATACAAAAATGCCATAACTTTTGTTCAAAGTGAGTTTTCAGTTATGTTTCAACCTGAAAGCATAGAAAGATGCATAAACTTGAAGTTACAGCTTGATTTCAGTCAGTTTTCATCAAAATACAGGAGTTCTGCATGAAGTGTTCATTTTGGCCTTCTCTCGCTGAGAAAACACTATTTGTGACCTGTGAAACAAAAATGCCATAACTTTTGTTCAAAGTGAGTTTTCAGTCAAGTTTCAACCTGAAAGCATAGAAAGATGCATAAACTTGAAGTTACAGCTTGATTTCAGTGAGTTTTCATCAAAATACAGGAGTTCTGCATGAAGTGTTCATTTTGGCCTTCTCTCGCTGAGAAAACACTATTTGTGACCTGTGATACAAAAATGCCATAACTTTTGTTCAAAGTGAGTTTTCAGTCAAGTTTCAACCTGAAAGCATAGAAAGATGCATAAACTTGAAGTTACAGCTTGATTTCAGTGAGTTTTCATCAAAATACAGGAGTTCTGCATGAAGTGTTCATTTTGGCCTTCTCTCGCTGAGAAAACACTATTTGTGACCTATGATACAAAAATGCCATAACTTTTGTTCAAAGTGAGTTTTCAGTCAAGTTTCAACCTGAAAGCATAGAAAGATGCATAAACTTGAAGTTACAGCTTGATTTCAGTGAGTTTTCATCAAAATACAGGAGTTCTGCATGAAGTGTTCATTTTGGCCTTCTCTCGCTGAGAAAACGCTATTTGTGACCTGTGATACAAAAATGCCATAACTTTTGTTCAAAGTGAGTTTTCAGTCAAGTTTCAACCTGAAAGCATAGAAAGATGCATAAACTTGAAGTTACAGCTTGATTTCAGTGAGTTTTCATCAAAATACAGGAGTTCTGCATGAAGTGTTCATTTTGGCCTTCTCTCACTGAGAAAACACTATTTGTGACCTGTGATACAAAAATGCCATAACTTTTGTTCAAAGTGAGTTTTCAGTCAAGTTTCAACCTGAAAGCATAGAAAGATGCATAAACTTGAAGTTACAGCTTGATTTCAGTGAGTTTTCATCAAAATACAGGAGTTCTGCACAAAGTGTTCATTTTGGCCTTCTCTCGCTGAGAAAACACTATTTGTGACCTGTGAAACAAAAATGCCATAACTTTTTTTCAAAGTGAGTTTTCAGTCAAGTTTCAACCTGAAAGCATAGAAAGATGCATAAACTTGAAGATACAGCTTGATTTCAGTGAGTTTTCATCAAAATACAGGAGTTCTGCATGAAGTGTTCATTTTGGCCTTCTCTCGCTGAGAAAACGCTATTTGTGACCTGCGACACAGAACAGCCATAACTTTTGTTCAAAGTGAGTTTTCAGTCAAGTTTCAACCTGAAAGCATAGACAGATGCATAAACTTGAAGTTACAACTTGATTTCAGTGAGTTTTCATCAAAATACAGGAGTTCTGCATGAATTGTTCATTTTGGCCTTCTCTCGCTGAGAAAACACTATTTGTGACCTTTGATACAAAAATGCCATAACTTTTGTTCAAAGTGAGTTTTCAGTCAAGTTTCAACCTGAAAGCATAGAAAGATGCATAAACTTGAAGTTACAGCTTGATTTCAGTGAGTTTTCATCAAAATACAGGAGTTCTGCATGAAGTGTTCATTTTGGCCTTCTCTCGCTGAGAAAACGCTATTTGTGACCTGTGATACAAAAATGCCATAACTTTTGTTCAAAGTGAGTTTTCAGTCAAGTTTCAACCTGAAAGCATAGAAAGATGCATAAACTTGAAGTTACAGCTTGATTTCAGTGAGTTTTCATCAAAATACAGGAGTTCTGCATGAAGTGTTCATTTTGGCCTTCTCTCGCTGAGAAAAGACTATTTGTGACCTGTAATACAAAAATGCCATAACTTTTGTTCAAAGTGAGTTTTCAGTCATGTTTAAACCTGAAAGCATAGAAAGATGCATAAACTTGAAGTTACAGCTTGATTTCAGTGAGTTTTCATCAGAATACAGGAGTTCTGCATGAAGTGTTCATTTTGGCCTTCTCTCGCTGAGAAAACGCTATTTGTGACCTGCGACACAGAACAGCCATAACTTTTGTTCAAAGTGAGTTTTCAGTCAAGTTTCAACCTGAAAGCATAGAAAGATGCATAAACTTGAAGATACAGCTTGATTTCAGTGAGTTTTCATCAAAATACAGGAGTTCTGCATGAAGTGTTCATTTTGGCCTTCTCTCGCTGAGAAAACACTATTTGTGACCTGTGAAACAAAAATGCCATAACTTTTGTTCAAAGTGAGTTTTCAGTCAAGTTTCAACCTGAAAGCATAGAAAGATGCATAAACTTGAAGTTACAGCTTGATTTCAGTGAGTTTTCATCAAAATACAGGAGTTCTGCATGAAGTGTTCATTTTGGCCTTCTCTCGCTGAGAAAACGCTATTTGTGACCTGCGACACAGAACATCCATAACTTTTGTTCAAAGTGAGTTTTCAGTCAAGTTTCAACCTGAAAGCATAGAAAGATGCATAAACTTGAAGTTACAGCTTGATTTCAGTAAGTTTTCATCAAAATACAGGAGTTCTGCATGAAGTGTTCATTTTGGCCTTCTCTCGCTGAGAAAACGCTATTTGTGACCTGCGACACAGAACAGCCATAACTTTTGTTCAAAGTGAGTTTTCAGTCAAGTTTCAACCTGAAAGCATAGAAAGATGCATAAACTTGAAGATACAGCTTGATTTCAGTGAGTTTTCATCAAAATACAGGAGTTCTGCATGAAGTGTTCATTTTGGCCTTCTCTCGCTGAGAAAACGCTATTTGTGACCTGCGACACAGAACAGCCATAACTTTTGTTCAAAGTGAGTTTTCAGTCAAGTTTCAACCTGAAAGCATAGAAAGATGCATAAACTTGAAGTTACAACTTGATTTCAGTGAGTTTTCATCAAAATACAGGAGTTCTGCATGAAGTGTTCATTTTGGCCTTCTCTCGCTGAGAAAACACTATTTGTGACCTGTGATACAAAAATGCCATAACTTTTGTTCAAAGTGAGTTTTCAGTCAAGTTTCAACCTGAAAGCATAGAAAGATGCATAAACTTGAAGTTACAGCTTGATTTCAGTGAGTTTTCATCAAAATACAGGAGTTCTGCATGAAGTGTTCATTTTGGCCTTCTCTCGCTGAGAAAACGCTATTCGTGACCTGTGATACAAAAATGCCATAACTTTTGTTCAAAGTGAGTTTTCAGTCAAGTTTCAACCTGAAAGCATAGAAAGATGCATAAACTTGAAGTTACAGCTTGATTTCAGTGAGTTTTCATTAAAATACAGGAGTTCTGCATGAAGTGTTCATTTTGGACTTCTCTCGCTGAGAAAACACTATTTGTGACCTGTGATACAAAAATGCCATAACTTTTGTTCAAAGTGAGTTTTCAGTCAAGTTTCAACCTGAAAGCATAGAAAGATGCATAAACTTGAAGTTACAGCTTGATTTCAGTGAGTTTTCATCAAAATACAGGAGTTCTGCATGAAGTGTTCATTTTGGCCTTCTCTCGCTGAGAAAACACTATTTGTGACCTGTGATACAAAAATGCCATAACTTTTGTTCAAAGTGAGTTTTCAGTCAAGTTTCAACCTGAAAGCATAGAAAGATGCATAAACTTGAAGTTACAGCTTGATTTCAGTGAGTTTTCATCAAAATACAGGAGTTCTGCATGAAGTGTTCATTTTGGCCTTCTCTCGCTGAGAAAACACTATTTGTGACCTGTGAAACAAAAATGCCATAACTTTTGTTCAAAGTGAGTTTTCAGTCAAGTTTCAACCTGAAAGCATAGAAAGATGCATAAACTTGAAGTTACAGCTTGATTTCAGTGAGTTTTCATCAAAATACAGGAGTTCTGCATGAATTGTTCATTTTGGCCTTCTCTCGCTGAGAAAACGCTATTTGTGACCTGCGACACAGAACAGCCATAACTTTTGTTCAAAGTGAGTTTTCAGTCAAGTTTCAACCTGAAAGCATAGAAAGATGCATAAACTTGAAGTTACAGCTTGATTTCAGTCAGTTTTCATCAAAATACAGGAGTTCTGCATGAAGTGTTCATTTTGGCCTTCTCTCGCTGAGAAAACGCTATTTGTGACCTTCGACACAGAACAGCCATAACTTTTGTTCAAAGTGAGTTTTCAGTCAAGTTTCAACCTGAAAGCATAGAAAGATGCATAAACTTGAAGTTACAGCTTGATTTCAGTGAGTTTTCATCAAAATACAGGAGTTCTTCATGAAGTGTTCATTTTGGCCTTCTCTCGCTGAGAAAACACTATTTGTGACCTGTGATACAAAAATGCCATAACTTTTGTTCAAAGTGAGTTTTCAGTCAAGTTTCAACCTGAAAGCATAGAAAGATGCATAAACTTGAAGTTACAGCTTGATTTCAGTGAGTTTTCATCAAAATACAGGAGTTCTGCATGAAGTGTTCATTTTGGCCTTCTCTCGCTGAGAAAACGCTATTTGTGACCTGTGATACAAAAATGCCATAACTTTTGTTCAAAGTGAGTTTTCAGTCAAGTTTCAACCTGAAAGCATAGAAAGATGCATAAACTTGAAGTTACAGCTTGATTTCAGTGAGTTTTCATTAAAATACAGGAGTTCTGCATGAAGTGTTCATTTTGGCCTTCTCTCGCTGAGAAAACGCTATTTGTGACCTGTGATACAAAAATGCCATAACTTTTTTTCAAAGTGAGTTTTCAGTCAAGTTTCAACCTGAAAGCATAGAAAGATGCATAAACTTGAAGTTACAACTTGATTTCAGTGAGTTTTCATCAAAATACAGGAGTTCTGCATGAAGTGTTCATTTTGGCCTTCTCTCGCTGAGAAAACACTATTTGTGACCTGTGATACAAAAATGCCATAACTTTTGTTCAAAGTGAGTTTTCAGTCAAGTTTCAACCTGAAAGCATAGAAAGATGCATAAACTTGAAGTTAAAGCTTGATTTCAGTGAGTTTTCATCAAAATACAGGAGTTCTGCATGAAGTGTTCATTTTGGCCTTCTCTCGCTGAGAAAACACTATTTGTGACCTGTGATACAAAAATGCCATAACTTTTGTTCAAAGTGAGTTTTCAGTCAAGTTTCAACCTGAAAGCATAGAAAGATGCATAAACTTGAAGTTACAGCTTGATTTCAGTGAGTTTTCATTAAAATACAGGAGTTCTGCATGAAGTGTTCATTTTGGCCTTCTCTCGCTGAGAAAACGCTATTTGTGACCTGTGATACAAAAATGCCATAACTTTTGTTCAAAGTGAGTTTTCAGTCAAGTTTCAACCTGAAAGCATAGAAAGATGCATAAACTTGAAGTTACAACTTGATTTCAGTGAGTTTTCATCAAAATACAGGAGTTCTGCATGAAGTGTTCATTTTGGCCTTCTCTCGCTGAGAAAACGCTATTTGTGACCTGTGATACAAAAATGCCATCACTTTTGTTCAAAGTGAGTTTTCAGTCAAGTTTCAACCTGAAAGCATAGAAAGATGCATAAACTTGAAGTTACAGCTTGATTTCAGTGAGTTTTCATCAAAATTCAGGAGTTCTGCATGAAGTGTTCATTTTGGCCTTCTCTCGCTGAGAAAACGCTATTTGTGACCTGTGATACAAAAATGCCATAACTTTTGTTCAAAGTGAGTTTTCAGTCAAGTTTCAACCTGAAAGCATAGAAAGATGCATAAACTTGAAGTTACAGCTTGATTTCAGTGAGTTTTCATCAAAATACAGGAGTTCTGCATGAAGTGTTCATTTTGGCCTTCTCTCGCTGAGAAAACACTATTTGTGACCTGTGATACAAAAATGCCATAACTTTTGTTCAAAGTGAGTTTTCAGTCAAGTTTCAACCTGAAAGCATAGAAAGATGCATAAACTTGAAGTTACAGCTTGATTTCAGTGAGTTTTCATCAAAATACAGGAGTTCTGCATGAAGTGTTCATTTTGGCCTTCTCTCGCTGAGAAAACACTATTTGTGACCTGTGATACAAAAATGCCATAACTTTTGTTCAAAGTGAGTTTTCAGTCAAGTTTCAACCTGAAAGCATAGAAAGATGCATAAACTTGAAGTTACAGCTTGATTTCAGTGAGTTTTCATCAAAATACAGGAGTTCTGCATGAAGTGTTCATTTTGGCCTTCTCTCGCTGAGAAAACACTATTTGTGACCTGTGAAACAAAAATGCCATAACTTTTGTTCAAAGTGAGTTTTCAGTCAAGTTTCAACCTGAAAGCATAGAAAGATGCATAAACTTGAAGTTACAGCTTGATTTCAGTGAGTTTTCATCAAAATACAGGAGTTCTGCATGAATTGTTCATTTTGGCCTTCTCTCGCTGAGAAAACGCTATTTGTGACCTGCGACACAGAACAGCCATAACTTTTGTTCAAAGTGAGTTTTCAGTCAAGTTTCAACCTGAAAGCATAGAAAGATGCATAAACTTGAAGTTACAGCTTGATTTCAGTCAGTTTTCATCAAAATACAGGAGTTCTGCATGAAGTGTTCATTTTGGCCTTCTCTCGCTGAGAAAACGCTATTTGTGACCTTCGACACAGAACAGCCATAACTTTTGTTCAAAGTGAGTTTTCAGTCAAGTTTCAACCTGAAAGCATAGAAAGATGCATAAACTTGAAGTTACAGCTTGATTTCAGTGAGTTTTCATCAAAATACAGGAGTTCTTCATGAAGTGTTCATTTTGGCCTTCTCTCGCTGAGAAAACACTATTTGTGACCTGTGATACAAAAATGCCATAACTTTTGTTCAAAGTGAGTTTTCAGTCAAGTTTCAACCTGAAAGCATAGAAAGATGCATAAACTTGAAGTTACAGCTTGATTTCAGTGAGTTTTCATCAAAATACAGGAGTTCTGCATGAAGTGTTCATTTTGGCCTTCTCTCGCTGAGAAAACGCTATTTGTGACCTGTGATACAAAAATGCCATAACTTTTGTTCAAAGTGAGTTTTCAGTCAAGTTTCAACCTGAAAGCATAGAAAGATGCATAAACTTGAAGTTACAGCTTGATTTCAGTGAGTTTTCATTAAAATACAGGAGTTCTGCATGAAGTGTTCATTTTGGCCTTCTCTCGCTGAGAAAACGCTATTTGTGACCTGTGATACAAAAATGCCATAACTTTTTTTCAAAGTGAGTTTTCAGTCAAGTTTCAACCTGAAAGCATAGAAAGATGCATAAACTTGAAGTTACAACTTGATTTCAGTGAGTTTTCATCAAAATACAGGAGTTCTGCATGAAGTGTTCATTTTGGCCTTCTCTCGCTGAGAAAACACTATTTGTGACCTGTGATACAAAAATGCCATAACTTTTGTTCAAAGTGAGTTTTCAGTCAAGTTTCAACCTGAAAGCATAGAAAGATGCATAAACTTGAAGTTACAGCTTGATTTCAGTGAGTTTTCATCAAAATACAGGAGTTCTGCATGAAGTGTTCATTTTGGCCTTCTCTCGCTGAGAAAACGCTATTTGTGACCTGCGACACAGAACAGCCATAACTTTTGTTCAAAGTGAGTTTTCAGTCAAGTTTCAACCTGAAAGCATAGAAAGATGCATAAACTTGAAGTTACAGCTTGATTTCAGTCAGTTTTCATCAAAATACAGGAGTTCTGCATGAAGTGTTCATTTTGGCCTTCTCTCGCTTAGAAAACACTATTTGTGACCTGTGATACAAAAATGCCATAACTTTTGTTCAAAGTGAGTTTTCAGTCAAGTTTCAACCTGAAAGCATAGAAAGATGCATAAACTTGAAGTTACAGCTTGATTTCAGTGAGTTTTCATCAAAATACAGGAGTTCTGCATGAAGTGTTCATTTTGGCCTTCTCTCGCTGAGAAAACGCTATTTGTGACCTGTGATACAAAAATGCCATAACTTTTGTTCAAAGTGAGTTTTCAGTCAAGTTTCAACCTGAAAGCATAGAAAGATGCATAAACTTGAAGTTACAGCTTGATTTCAGTGAGTTTTCATCAAAATACAGGAGTTCTGCATGAAGTGTTCATTTTGGCCTTCTCTCGCTGAGAAAACACTATTTGTGACCTGTGATACAAAAATGCCATAACTTTTGTTCAAAGTGAGTTTTCAGTCAAGTTTCAACTGAAAGCATAGAAAGATGCATAAACTTGAAGTTACAGCTTGATTTCAGTGAGTTTTCATCAAAATACAGGAGTTTCTGCATGAAGTGTTCATTTTGGCCTTCTCTCGCTGAGAAAACGCTATTTGTGACCTGTGATACAAAAATGCCATAACTTTTGTTCAAAGTGAGTTTTCAGTCAAGTTTCAACCTGAAAGCATAGAAAGATGCATAAACTTGAAGTTACAGCTTGATTTCAGTGAGTTTTCATCAAAATACAGGAGTTCTGCATGAAGTGTTCATTTTGGCCTTCTCTCGCTGAGAAAACACTATTTGTGACCTGTGATACAAAAATGCCATAACTTTTGTTCAAAGTGAGTTTTCAGTCAAGTTTCAACCTGAAAGCATAGAAAGATGCATAAACTTGAAGTTACAGCTTGATTTCAGTGAGTTTTCATCAAAATACAGGAGTTCTGCATGAAGTGTTCATTTTGGCCTTCTCTCGCTGAGAAAACACTATTTGTGACCTGTGATACAAAAATGCCATAACTTTTGTTCAAAGTGAGTTTTCAGTCAAGTTTCAACCTGAAAGCATAGAAAGATGCATAAACTTGAAGTTACAGCTTGATTTCAGTGAGTTTTCATCAAAATACAGGAGTTCTGCATGAAGTGTTCATTTTGGACTTCTCTCGCTGAGAAAACGCTATTTGTGACCTGTGAAACAAAAATGCCATAACTTTTGTTCAAAGTGAGTTTTCAGTCAAGTTTCAACCTGAAAGCATAGAAAGATGCATAAACTTGAAGTTACAGCTTGATTTCAGTGAGTTTTCATCAAAATACAGGAGTTCTGCATGAAGTGTTCATTTTGGCCTTCTCTCGCTGAGAAAACGCTATTTGTGACCTGCGACACAGAACAGCCATAACTTTTGTTCAAAGTGAGTTTTCAGTCAAGTTTCAACCTGAAAGCATAGAAAGATGCATAAACTTGAAGTTACAGCTTGATTTCAGTCAGTTTTCATCAAAATACAGGAGTTCTGCATGAAGTGTTCATTTTGGCCTTCTCTCGCTGAGAAAACGCTATTTGTGACCTGCGACACAGAACAGCCATAACTTTTGTTCAAAGTGAGTTTTCAGTCAAGTTTCAACCTGAAAGCATAGAAAGATGCATAAACTTGAAGTTACAGCTTGATTTCAGTGAGTTTTCATCAAAATACAGGAGTTCTGCATGAAGTGTTCATTTTGGCCTTCTCTCGCTGAGAAAACACTATTTGTGACCTGTGAAACAAAAATGCCATAACTTTTCTTCAAAGTGAGTTTTAAGTCAAGTTTCAACCTGAAAGCATAGAAAGATGCTTCAACTTGAAGTTACAGCTTGATTTCAGTGAGTTTTCATCAAAATACAGGAGTTCTGCATGAAGTGTTCATTTTGGCCTTCTCTCGCTGAGAAAACACTATTTGTGACCTGTGATACAAAAATGCCATAACTTTTGTTCAAAGTGAGTTTTCAGTCAAGTTTCAACCTGAAAGCATAGAAAGATGCATAAGCTTGAAGTTACAGCTTGGTTTCAGTGAGTTTTCATCAAAATACAGGAGTTCTGCATGAAGTGTTCATTTTGGCCTTCTCTCGCTGAGAAAACACTATTTGTGACCTGTGAAACAAAAATGCCATAACTTTTGTACAAAGTGAGTTTTCAGTCAAGTTTCAACCTGAAAGCATAGAAAGATGCATAAACTTGAAGTTACAGCTTGATTTCAGTGAGTTTTCATCAAAATACAGGAGTTCTGCATGAAGTGTTCATTTTGGCCTTCTCTCGCTGAGAAAACGCTATTTGTGACCTGTGATACAAAAATGCCATAACTTTTGTTCAAAGTGAGTTTTCAGTCAAGTTTCAACCTGAAAGCATAGAAAGATGCATAAACTTGTAGTTACAGCTTGATTTCAGTGAGTTTTCATCAAAATACAGGAGTTTTGCATGAATTGTTCATTTTGGCCTTCTCTCGCTGAGAAAACGCTATTTGTGACCTGTGATACAAAAATGCCATAACTTTTGTTCAAAGTGAGTTTTCAGTTATGTTTCAACCTGAAAGCATAGAAAGATGCATAAACTTGAAGTTACAGCTTGATTTCAGTCAGTTTTCATCAAAATACAGGAGTTCTGCATGAAGTGTTCATTTTGGCCTTCTCTCGCTGAGAAAACACTATTTGTGACCTGTGAAACAAAAATGCCATAACTTTTGTTCAAAGTGAGTTTTCAGTCAAGTTTCAACCTGAAAGCATAGAAAGATGCATAAACTTGAAGTTACAGCTTGATTTCAGTGAGTTTTCATCAAAATACAGGAGTTCTGCATGAAGTGTTCATTTTGGCCTTCTCTCGCTGAGAAAACACTATTTGTGACCTGTGATACAAAAATGCCATAACTTTTGTTCAAAGTGAGTTTTCAGTCAAGTTTCAACCTGAAAGCATAGAAAGATGCATAAACTTGAAGTTACAGCTTGATTTCAGTGAGTTTTCATCAAAATACAGGAGTTCTGCATGAAGTGTTCATTTTGGCCTTCTCTCGCTGAGAAAACACTATTTGTGACCTATGATACAAAAATGCCATAACTTTTGTTCAAAGTGAGTTTTCAGTCAAGTTTCAACCTGAAAGCATAGAAAGATGCATAAACTTGAAGTTACAGCTTGATTTCAGTGAGTTTTCATCAAAATACAGGAGTTCTGCATGAAGTGTTCATTTTGGCCTTCTCTCGCTGAGAAAACGCTATTTGTGACCTGTGATACAAAAATGCCATAACTTTTGTTCAAAGTGAGTTTTCAGTCAAGTTTCAACCTGAAAGCATAGAAAGATGCATAAACTTGAAGTTACAGCTTGATTTCAGTGAGTTTTCATCAAAATACAGGAGTTCTGCATGAAGTGTTCATTTTGGCCTTCTCTCACTGAGAAAACACTATTTGTGACCTGTGATACAAAAATGCCATAACTTTTGTTCAAAGTGAGTTTTCAGTCAAGTTTCAACCTGAAAGCATAGAAAGATGCATAAACTTGAAGTTACAGCTTGATTTCAGTGAGTTTTCATCAAAATACAGGAGTTCTGCACAAAGTGTTCATTTTGGCCTTCTCTCGCTGAGAAAACACTATTTGTGACCTGTGAAACAAAAATGCCATAACTTTTTTTCAAAGTGAGTTTTCAGTCAAGTTTCAACCTGAAAGCATAGAAAGATGCATAAACTTGAAGATACAGCTTGATTTCAGTGAGTTTTCATCAAAATACAGGAGTTCTGCATGAAGTGTTCATTTTGGCCTTCTCTCGCTGAGAAAACGCTATTTGTGACCTGCGACACAGAACAGCCATAACTTTTGTTCAAAGTGAGTTTTCAGTCAAGTTTCAACCTGAAAGCATAGACAGATGCATAAACTTGAAGTTACAACTTGATTTCAGTGAGTTTTCATCAAAATACAGGAGTTCTGCATGAATTGTTCATTTTGGCCTTCTCTCGCTGAGAAAACACTATTTGTGACCTTTGATACAAAAATGCCATAACTTTTGTTCAAAGTGAGTTTTCAGTCAAGTTTCAACCTGAAAGCATAGAAAGATGCATAAACTTGAAGTTACAGCTTGATTTCAGTGAGTTTTCATCAAAATACAGGAGTTCTGCATGAAGTGTTCATTTTGGCCTTCTCTCGCTGAGAAAACGCTATTTGTGACCTGTGATACAAAAATGCCATAACTTTTGTTCAAAGTGAGTTTTCAGTCAAGTTTCAACCTGAAAGCATAGAAAGATGCATAAACTTGAAGTTACAGCTTGATTTCAGTGAGTTTTCATCAAAATACAGGAGTTCTGCATGAAGTGTTCATTTTGGCCTTCTCTCGCTGAGAAAAGACTATTTGTGACCTGTAATACAAAAATGCCATAACTTTTGTTCAAAGTGAGTTTTCAGTCATGTTTAAACCTGAAAGCATAGAAAGATGCATAAACTTGAAGTTACAGCTTGATTTCAGTGAGTTTTCATCAGAATACAGGAGTTCTGCATGAAGTGTTCATTTTGGCCTTCTCTCGCTGAGAAAACGCTATTTGTGACCTGCGACACAGAACAGCCATAACTTTTGTTCAAAGTGAGTTTTCAGTCAAGTTTCAACCTGAAAGCATAGAAAGATGCATAAACTTGAAGATACAGCTTGATTTCAGTGAGTTTTCATCAAAATACAGGAGTTCTGCATGAAGTGTTCATTTTGGCCTTCTCTCGCTGAGAAAACACTATTTGTGACCTGTGAAACAAAAATGCCATAACTTTTGTTCAAAGTGAGTTTTCAGTCAAGTTTCAACCTGAAAGCATAGAAAGATGCATAAACTTGAAGTTACAGCTTGATTTCAGTGAGTTTTCATCAAAATACAGGAGTTCTGCATGAAGTGTTCATTTTGGCCTTCTCTCGCTGAGAAAACGCTATTTGTGACCTGCGACACAGAACATCCATAACTTTTGTTCAAAGTGAGTTTTCAGTCAAGTTTCAACCTGAAAGCATAGAAAGATGCATAAACTTGAAGTTACAGCTTGATTTCAGTAAGTTTTCATCAAAATACAGGAGTTCTGCATGAAGTGTTCATTTTGGCCTTCTCTCGCTGAGAAAACGCTATTTGTGACCTGCGACACAGAACAGCCATAACTTTTGTTCAAAGTGAGTTTTCAGTCAAGTTTCAACCTGAAAGCATAGAAAGATGCATAAACTTGAAGATACAGCTTGATTTCAGTGAGTTTTCATCAAAATACAGGAGTTCTGCATGAAGTGTTCATTTTGGCCTTCTCTCGCTGAGAAAACGCTATTTGTGACCTGCGACACAGAACAGCCATAACTTTTGTTCAAAGTGAGTTTTCAGTCAAGTTTCAACCTGAAAGCATAGAAAGATGCATAAACTTGAAGTTACAACTTGATTTCAGTGAGTTTTCATCAAAATACAGGAGTTCTGCATGAAGTGTTCATTTTGGCCTTCTCTCGCTGAGAAAACACTATTTGTGACCTGTGATACAAAAATGCCATAACTTTTGTTCAAAGTGAGTTTTCAGTCAAGTTTCAACCTGAAAGCATAGAAAGATGCATAAACTTGAAGTTACAGCTTGATTTCAGTGAGTTTTCATCAAAATACAGGAGTTCTGCATGAAGTGTTCATTTTGGCCTTCTCTCGCTGAGAAAACGCTATTCGTGACCTGTGATACAAAAATGCCATAACTTTTGTTCAAAGTGAGTTTTCAGTCAAGTTTCAACCTGAAAGCATAGAAAGATGCATAAACTTGAAGTTACAGCTTGATTTCAGTGAGTTTTCATTAAAATACAGGAGTTCTGCATGAAGTGTTCATTTTGGACTTCTCTCGCTGAGAAAACACTATTTGTGACCTGTGATACAAAAATGCCATAACTTTTGTTCAAAGTGAGTTTTCAGTCAAGTTTCAACCTGAAAGCATAGAAAGATGCATAAACTTGAAGTTACAGCTTGATTTCAGTGAGTTTTCATCAAAATACAGGAGTTCTGCATGAAGTGTTCATTTTGGCCTTCTCTCGCTGAGAAAACACTATTTGTGACCTGTGATACAAAAATGCCATAACTTTTGTTCAAAGTGAGTTTTCAGTCAAGTTTCAACCTGAAAGCATAGAAAGATGCATAAACTTGAAGTTACAGCTTGATTTCAGTGAGTTTTCATCAAAATACAGGAGTTCTGCATGAAGTGTTCATTTTGGCCTTCTCTCGCTGAGAAAACACTATTTGTGACCTGTGAAACAAAAATGCCATAACTTTTGTTCAAAGTGAGTTTTCAGTCAAGTTTCAACCTGAAAGCATAGAAAGATGCATAAACTTGAAGTTACAGCTTGATTTCAGTGAGTTTTCATCAAAATACAGGAGTTCTGCATGAATTGTTCATTTTGGCCTTCTCTCGCTGAGAAAACGCTATTTGTGACCTGCGACACAGAACAGCCATAACTTTTGTTCAAAGTGAGTTTTCAGTCAAGTTTCAACCTGAAAGCATAGAAAGATGCATAAACTTGAAGTTACAGCTTGATTTCAGTCAGTTTTCATCAAAATACAGGAGTTCTGCATGAAGTGTTCATTTTGGCCTTCTCTCGCTGAGAAAACGCTATTTGTGACCTTCGACACAGAACAGCCATAACTTTTGTTCAAAGTGAGTTTTCAGTCAAGTTTCAACCTGAAAGCATAGAAAGATGCATAAACTTGAAGTTACAGCTTGATTTCAGTGAGTTTTCATCAAAATACAGGAGTTCTTCATGAAGTGTTCATTTTGGCCTTCTCTCGCTGAGAAAACACTATTTGTGACCTGTGATACAAAAATGCCATAACTTTTGTTCAAAGTGAGTTTTCAGTCAAGTTTCAACCTGAAAGCATAGAAAGATGCATAAACTTGAAGTTACAGCTTGATTTCAGTGAGTTTTCATCAAAATACAGGAGTTCTGCATGAAGTGTTCATTTTGGCCTTCTCTCGCTGAGAAAACGCTATTTGTGACCTGTGATACAAAAATGCCATAACTTTTGTTCAAAGTGAGTTTTCAGTCAAGTTTCAACCTGAAAGCATAGAAAGATGCATAAACTTGAAGTTACAGCTTGATTTCAGTGAGTTTTCATTAAAATACAGGAGTTCTGCATGAAGTGTTCATTTTGGCCTTCTCTCGCTGAGAAAACGCTATTTGTGACCTGTGATACAAAAATGCCATAACTTTTTTTCAAAGTGAGTTTTCAGTCAAGTTTCAACCTGAAAGCATAGAAAGATGCATAAACTTGAAGTTACAACTTGATTTCAGTGAGTTTTCATCAAAATACAGGAGTTCTGCATGAAGTGTTCATTTTGGCCTTCTCTCGCTGAGAAAACACTATTTGTGACCTGTGATACAAAAATGCCATAACTTTTGTTCAAAGTGAGTTTTCAGTCAAGTTTCAACCTGAAAGCATAGAAAGATGCATAAACTTGAAGTTAAAGCTTGATTTCAGTGAGTTTTCATCAAAATACAGGAGTTCTGCATGAAGTGTTCATTTTGGCCTTCTCTCGCTGAGAAAACACTATTTGTGACCTGTGATACAAAAATGCCATAACTTTTGTTCAAAGTGAGTTTTCAGTCAAGTTTCAACCTGAAAGCATAGAAAGATGCATAAACTTGAAGTTACAGCTTGATTTCAGTGAGTTTTCATTAAAATACAGGAGTTCTGCATGAAGTGTTCATTTTGGCCTTCTCTCGCTGAGAAAACGCTATTTGTGACCTGTGATACAAAAATGCCATAACTTTTGTTCAAAGTGAGTTTTCAGTCAAGTTTCAACCTGAAAGCATAGAAAGATGCATAAACTTGAAGTTACAACTTGATTTCAGTGAGTTTTCATCAAAATACAGGAGTTCTGCATGAAGTGTTCATTTTGGCCTTCTCTCGCTGAGAAAACGCTATTTGTGACCTGTGATACAAAAATGCCATCACTTTTGTTCAAAGTGAGTTTTCAGTCAAGTTTCAACCTGAAAGCATAGAAAGATGCATAAACTTGAAGTTACAGCTTGATTTCAGTGAGTTTTCATCAAAATTCAGGAGTTCTGCATGAAGTGTTCATTTTGGCCTTCTCTCGCTGAGAAAACGCTATTTGTGACCTGTGATACAAAAATGCCATAACTTTTGTTCAAAGTGAGTTTTCAGTCAAGTTTCAACCTGAAAGCATAGAAAGATGCATAAACTTGAAGTTACAGCTTGATTTCAGTGAGTTTTCATCAAAATACAGGAGTTCTGCATGAAGTGTTCATTTTGGCCTTCTCTCGCTGAGAAAACACTATTTGTGACCTGTGATACAAAAATGCCATAACTTTTGTTCAAAGTGAGTTTTCAGTCAAGTTTCAACCTGAAAGCATAGAAAGATGCATAAACTTGAAGTTACAGCTTGATTTCAGTGAGTTTTCATCAAAATACAGGAGTTCTGCATGAAGTGTTCATTTTGGCCTTCTCTCGCTGAGAAAACACTATTTGTGACCTGTGATACAAAAATGCCATAACTTTTGTTCAAAGTGAGTTTTCAGTCAAGTTTCAACCTGAAAGCATAGAAAGATGCATAAACTTGAAGTTACAGCTTGATTTCAGTGAGTTTTCATCAAAATACAGGAGTTCTGCATGAAGTGTTCATTTTGGCCTTCTCTCGCTGAGAAAACACTATTTGTGACCTGTGAAACAAAAATGCCATAACTTTTGTTCAAAGTGAGTTTTCAGTCAAGTTTCAACCTGAAAGCATAGAAAGATGCATAAACTTGAAGTTACAGCTTGATTTCAGTGAGTTTTCATCAAAATACAGGAGTTCTGCATGAATTGTTCATTTTGGCCTTCTCTCGCTGAGAAAACGCTATTTGTGACCTGCGACACAGAACAGCCATAACTTTTGTTCAAAGTGAGTTTTCAGTCAAGTTTCAACCTGAAAGCATAGAAAGATGCATAAACTTGAAGTTACAGCTTGATTTCAGTCAGTTTTCATCAAAATACAGGAGTTCTGCATGAAGTGTTCATTTTGGCCTTCTCTCGCTGAGAAAACGCTATTTGTGACCTTCGACACAGAACAGCCATAACTTTTGTTCAAAGTGAGTTTTCAGTCAAGTTTCAACCTGAAAGCATAGAAAGATGCATAAACTTGAAGTTACAGCTTGATTTCAGTGAGTTTTCATCAAAATACAGGAGTTCTTCATGAAGTGTTCATTTTGGCCTTCTCTCGCTGAGAAAACACTATTTGTGACCTGTGATACAAAAATGCCATAACTTTTGTTCAAAGTGAGTTTTCAGTCAAGTTTCAACCTGAAAGCATAGAAAGATGCATAAACTTGAAGTTACAGCTTGATTTCAGTGAGTTTTCATCAAAATACAGGAGTTCTGCATGAAGTGTTCATTTTGGCCTTCTCTCGCTGAGAAAACGCTATTTGTGACCTGTGATACAAAAATGCCATAACTTTTGTTCAAAGTGAGTTTTCAGTCAAGTTTCAACCTGAAAGCATAGAAAGATGCATAAACTTGAAGTTACAGCTTGATTTCAGTGAGTTTTCATTAAAATACAGGAGTTCTGCATGAAGTGTTCATTTTGGCCTTCTCTCGCTGAGAAAACGCTATTTGTGACCTGTGATACAAAAATGCCATAACTTTTTTTCAAAGTGAGTTTTCAGTCAAGTTTCAACCTGAAAGCATAGAAAGATGCATAAACTTGAAGTTACAACTTGATTTCAGTGAGTTTTCATCAAAATACAGGAGTTCTGCATGAAGTGTTCATTTTGGCCTTCTCTCGCTGAGAAAACACTATTTGTGACCTGTGATACAAAAATGCCATAACTTTTGTTCAAAGTGAGTTTTCAGTCAAGTTTCAACCTGAAAGCATAGAAAGATGCATAAACTTGAAGTTAAAGCTTGATTTCAGTGAGTTTTCATCAAAATACAGGAGTTCTGCATGAAGTGTTCATTTTGGCCTTCTCTCGCTGAGAAAACACTATTTGTGACCTGTGATACAAAAATGCCATAACTTTTGTTCAAAGTGAGTTTTCAGTCAAGTTTCAACCTGAAAGCATAGAAAGATGCATAAACTTGAAGTTACAGCTTGATTTCAGTGAGTTTTCATTAAAATACAGGAGTTCTGCATGAAGTGTTCATTTTGGCCTTCTCTCGCTGAGAAAACGCTATTTGTGACCTGTGATACAAAAATGCCATAACTTTTGTTCAAAGTGAGTTTTCAGTCAAGTTTCAACCTGAAAGCATAGAAAGATGCATAAACTTGAAGTTACAACTTGATTTCAGTGAGTTTTCATCAAAATACAGGAGTTCTGCATGAAGTGTTCATTTTGGCCTTCTCTCGCTGAGAAAACGCTATTTGTGACCTGTGATACAAAAATGCCATCACTTTTGTTCAAAGTGAGTTTTCAGTCAAGTTTCAACCTGAAAGCATAGAAAGATGCATAAACTTGAAGTTACAGCTTGATTTCAGTGAGTTTTCATCAAAATTCAGGAGTTCTGCATGAAGTGTTCATTTTGGCCTTCTCTCGCTGAGAAAACGCTATTTGTGACCTGTGATACAAAAATGCCATAACTTTTGTTCAAAGTGAGTTTTCAGTCAAGTTTCAACCTGAAAGCATAGAAAGATGCATAAACTTGAAGTTACAGCTTGATTTCAGTGAGTTTTCATCAAAATACAGGAGTTCTGCATGAAGTGTTCATTTTGGCCTTCTCTCGCTGAGAAAACACTATTTGTGACCTGTGATACAAAAATGCCATAACTTTTGTTCAAAGTGAGTTTTCAGTCACGTTTCAACCTGAAAGCATAGAAAGATGCATAAACTTGAAGTTACAGCTTGATTTCAGTGAGTTTTCATCAAAATACAGGAGTTCTGCATGAAGTGTTCATTTTGGCCTTCTCTCGCTGAGAAAACGCTATTTGTGACCTGTGATACAAAAATGCCATAACTTTTGTTCAAAGTGAGTTTTCAGTCAAGTTTCAACCTGAAAGCATAGAAAGATGCATAAACTTGAAGTTACAGCTTGATTTCAGTGAGTTTTCATCAAAATACAGGAGTTCTGCACGAAGTGTTCATTTTGGCCTTCTCTCGCTGAGAAAACGCTATTTGTGACCTGTGATACAAAAATGCCATAACTTTTGTTCAAAGTGAGTTTTCAGTCAAGTTTCAACCTGAAAGCATAGAAAGATGCATAAACTTGAAGTTAAAGCTTGATTTCAGTGAGTTTTCATCAAAATACAGGAGTTCTGCATGAAGTGTTCATTTTGGCCTTCTCTCGCTGAGAAAACACTATTTGTGACCTGTGAAACAAAAATGCCATAACTTTTGTTCAAAGTGAGTTTTCAGTCAAGTTTCAACCTGAAAGCATAGAAAGATGCATAAACTTGAAGATACAGCTTGATTTCAGTGAGTTTTCATCAAAATACAGGAGTTCTGCATGAAGTGTTCATTTTGGCCTTCTCTCGCTGAGAAAACGCTATTTGTGACCTGCGACACAGAACAGCCATAACTTTTGTTCAAAGTGAGTTTTCAGTCAAGTTTCAACCTGAAAGCATAGAAAGATGCATAAACTTGAAGTTACAACTTGATTTCAGTGAGTTTTCATCAAAATACAGGAGTTCTGCATGAAGTGTTCATTTTGGCCTTCTCTCGCTGAGAAAACACTATTTGTGACCTGTGATACAAAAATGCCATAACTTTTGTTCAAAGTGAGTTTTCAGTCAAGTTTCAACCTGAAAGCATAGAAAGATGCATAAACTTGAAGTTACAGCTTGATTTCAGTGAGTTTTCATCAAAATACAGGAGTTCTGCATGAAGTGTTCATTTTGGCCTTCTCTCGCTGAGAAAACGCTATTCGTGACCTGTGATACAAAAATGCCATAACTTTTGTTCAAAGTGAATTTTCAGTCAAGTTTCAACCTGAAAGCATAGAAAGATGCATAAACTTGAAGTTACAGCTTGATTTCAGTGAGTTTTCATCAAAATACAGGAGTTCTGCATGAAGTGTTCATTTTGGCCTTCTCTCGCTGAGAAAACACTATTTGTGACCTGTGATACAAAAATGCCATAACTTTTGTTCAAAGTGAGTTTTCAGTCAAGTTTCAACCTGAAAGCATAGAAAGATGCATAAACTTGAAGTTACAGCTTGATTTCAGTGAGTTTTCATCAAAATACAGGAGTTCTGCATGAAGTGTTCATTTTGGCCTTCTCTCGCTGAGAAAACACTATTTGTGACCTGTGATACAAAAATGCCATAACTTTTGTTCAAAGTGAGTTTTCAGTCAAGTTTCAACCTGAAAGCATGGAAAGATGCATGAACTTGAAGTTACAGCTTGATTTCAGTGAGTTTTCATCAAAATACAGGAGTTCTGCATGAAGTGTTCATTTTGGCCTTCTCTCGCTGAGAAAACACTATTTGTGACCTGTGAAACAAAAATGCCATAACTTTTGTTCAAAGTGAGTTTTCAGTCAAGTTTCAATCTGAAAGCATAGAAAGATGCATAAACTTGAAGTTACAGCTTGATTTCAGTGAGTTTTCATCAAAATACAGGAGTTCTGCATGAAGTGTTCATTTTGGCCTTCTCTCGCTGAGAAAACGCTATTCATGACCTGTGATACAAAAATGCCATAACTTTTGTTCAAAGTGAGTTTTCAGTCAAGTTTCAACCTGAAAGCATAGAAAGATGCATAAACTTGAAGTTACAGCTTGATTTCAGTGAGTTTTCATCAAAATACAGGAGTTCTGCATGAAGTGTTCATTTTGGCCTTCTCTCGCTGAGAAAACACTATTTGTGACCTGTGAAACAAAAATGCCATAACTTTTGTTCAAAGTGAGTTTTCAGTCAAGTTTCAACCTGAAAGCATAGAAAGATGCATAAACTTGAAGTTACAGCTTGATTTCAGTGAGTTTTCATCAAAATACAGGAGTTCTGCATGAAGTGTTCATTTTGGCCTTCTCTCGCTGAGAAAACGTTATTTGTGACCTGCGACACAGAACAGCCATAACTTTTGTTCAAAGTGAGTTTTCAGTCAAGTTTCAACCTGAAAGCATAGAAAGATGCATAAACTTGAAGTTACAGCTTGATTTCAGTGAGTTTTCATCAAAATACAGGAGTTCTGCATGAAGTGTTCATTTTGGCCTTCTCTCGCTGAGAAAACGCTATTCGTGACCTGTGATACAAAAATGCCATAACTTTTGTTCAAAGTGAATTTTCAGTCAAGTTTCAACCTGAAAGCATAGAAAGATGCATAAACTTGAAGTTACAGCTTGATTTCAGTGAGTTTTCATCAAAATACAGGAGTTCTGCATGAAGTGTTCATTTTGGCCTTCTCTCGCTGAGAAAACACTATTTGTGACCTGTGATACAAAAATGCCATAACTTTTGTTCAAAGTGAGTTTTCAGTCAAGTTTCAACCTGAAAGCATAGAAAGATGCATAAACTTGAAGTTACAGCTTGATTTCAGTGAGTTTTCATCAAAATACAGGAGTTCTGCATGAAGTGTTCATTTTGGCCTTCTCTCGCTGAGAAAACACTATTTGTGACCTGTGATACAAAAATGCAATAACTTTTGTTCAAAGTGAGTTTTCAGTCAAGTTTCAACCTGAAAGCATAGAAAGATGCATGAACTTGAAGTTACAGCTTGATTTCAGTGAGTTTTCATCAAAATACAGGAGTTCTGCATGAAGTGTTCATTTTGGCCTTCTCTCGCTGAGAAAACACTATTTGTGACCTGTGAAACAAAAATGCCATAACTTTTGTTCAAAGTGAGTTTTCAGTCAAGTTTCAATCTGAAAGCATAGAAAGATGCATAAACTTGAAGTTACAGCTTGATTTCAGTGAGTTTTCATCAAAATACAGGAGTTCTGCATGAAGTGTTCATTTTGGCCTTCTCTCGCTGAGAAAACGCTATTCATGACCTGTGATACAAAAATGCCATAACTTTTTTTCAAAGTGAGTTTTCAGTCAAGTTTCAACCTGAAAGCATAGAAAGATGCATAAACTTGAAGTTACAGCTTGATTTCAGTGAGTTTTCATCAAAATACAGGAGTTCTGCATGAAGTGTTCATTTTGGCCTTCTCTCGCTGAGAAAACACTATTTGTGACCTGTGATACAAAAATGCCATAACTTTTGTTCAAAGTGAGTTTTCAGTCAAGTTTCAACCTGAAAGCATAGAAAGATGCATAAACTTGAAGTTACAGCTTGATTTCAGTGAGTTTTCATCAAAATACAGGAGTTCTGCATGAAGTGTTCATTTTGGCCTTCTCTCGCTGAGAAAACACTATTTGTGACCTGTGATACAAAAATGCCATAACTTTTGTTCAAAGTGAGTTTTCAGTCAAGTTTCAACCTGAAAGCATAGAAAGATGCATAAACTTGAAGTTACAGCTTGATTTCAGTGAGTTTTCATCAAAATACAGGAGTTCTGCATGAAGTGTTCATTTTGGCCTTCTCTCGCTGAGAAAACACTATTTGTGACCTGTGAAACAAAAATGCCATAACTTTTGTTCAAAGTGAGTTTTCAGTCAAGTTTCAACCTGAAAGCATAGAAAGATGCATAAACTTGAAGTTACAGCTTGATTTCAGTGAGTTTTCATCAAAATACAGGAGTTCTGCATGAAGTGTTCATTTTGGCCTTCTCTCGCTGAGAAAACACTATTTGTGACCTGTGATACAAAAATGCCATAACTTTTGTTCAAAGTGAGTTTTCAGTCAAGTTTCAACCTGAAAGCATAGAAAGATGCATAAACTTGAAGTTACAGCTTGATTTCAGTGAGTTTTCATCAAAATACAGGAGTTCTGCATGAAGTGTTCATTTTGGCCTTCTCTCGCTGAGAAAACACTATTTGTGACCTGTGATACAAAAATGCCATAACTTTTGTTCAAAGTGAGTTTTCAGTCAAGTTTCAACCTGAAAGCATAGAAAGATGCATAAACTTGAAGTTACAGCTTGATTTCAGTGAGTTTTCATCAAAATACAGGAGTTCTGCATGAAGTGTTCATTTTGGCCTTCTCTCGCTGAGAAAACACTATTTGTGACCTGTGAAACAAAAATGCCATAACTTTTGTTCAAAGTGAGTTTTCAGTCAAGTTTCAACCTGAAAGCATAGAAAGATGCATAAACTTGAAGTTACAGCTTGATTTCAGTGAGTTTTCATCAAAATACAGGAGTTCTGCATGAAGTGTTCATTTTGGCCTTCTCTCGCTGAGAAAACGCTATTTGTGACCTGCGACACAGAACAGCCATAACTTTTGTTCAAAGTGAGTTTTCAGTCAAGTTTCAACCTGAAAGCATAGAAAGATGCATAAACTTGAAGTTACAGCTTGATTTCAGTCAGTTTTCATCAAAATACAGGAGTTCTGCATGAAGTGTTCATTTTGGCCTTCTCTCGCTGAGAAAACGCTATTTGTGACCTGCGACACAGAACAGCCATAACTTTTATTCAAAGTGAGTTTTCAGTCAAGTTTCAACCTGAAAGCATAGAAAGATGCATAAACTTGAAGATACAGCTTGATTTCAGTGAGTTTTCATCAAAATACAGGAGTTCTGCATGAAGTGTTCATTTTGGCCTTCTCTCGCTGAGAAAACGCTATTTGTGACCTGCGACACAGAACAGCCATAACTTTTGTTCAAAGTGAGTTTTCAGTCAAGTTTCAACCTGAAAGCATAGAAAGATGCATAAACTTGAAGTTACAACTTGATTTCAGTGAGTTTTCATCAAAATACAGGAGTTCTGCATGAAGTGTTCATTTTGGCCTTCTCTCGCTGAGAAAACACTATTTGTGACCTGTGATACAAAAATGCCATAACTTTTGTTCAAAGTGAGTTTTCAGTCAAGTTTCAACCTGAAAGCATAGAAAGATGCATAAACTTGAAGTTACAGCTTGATTTCAGTGAGTTTTCATCAAAATACAGGAGTTCTGCATGAAGTGTTCATTTTGGCCTTCTCTCGCTGAGAAAACGCTATTTGTGACCTGTGATACAAAAATGCCATAACTTTTGTTCAAAGTGAGTTTTCAGTCAAGTTTCAACCTGAAAGCATAGAAAGATGCATAAACTTGAAGTTACAGCTTGATTTCACTGAGTTTTCATCAAAATACAGGAGTTCTGCATGAAGTGTTCATTTTGGCCTTCTCTCGCTGAGAAAACACTATTTGTGACCTGTGATACAAAAATGCCATAACTTTTGTTCAAAGTGAGTTTTCAGTCAAGTTTCAACCTGAAAGCATAGAAAGATGCATAAACTTGAAGTTACAGCTTGATTTCAGTGAGTTTTCATCAAAATACAGGAGTTCTGCATGAAGTGTTCATTTTGGCCTTCTCTCGCTGAGAAAACACTATTTGTGACCTGTGATACAAAAATGCCATAACTTTTGTTCAAAGTGAGTTTTCAGTCAAGTTTCAACCTGAAAGCATAGAAAGATGCATAAACTTGAAGTTACAGCTTGATTTCAGTGAGTTTTCATCAAAATACAGGAGTTCTGCATGAAGTGTTCATTTTGGCCTTCTCTCGCTGAGAAAACACTATTTGTGACCTGTGAAACAAAAATGCCATAACTTTTGTTCAAAGTGAGTTTTCAGTCAAGTTTCAACCTGAAAGCATAGAAAGATGCATAAACTTGAAGTTACAGCTTGATTTCAGTGAGTTTTCATCAAAATACAGGAGTTCTGCATGAAGTGTTCATTTTGGCCTTCTCTCGCTGAGAAAACGCTATTTGTGACCTGCGACACAGAACAGCCATAACTTTTGTTCAAAGTGAGTTTTCAGTCAAGTTTCAACCTGAAAGCATAGAAAGATGCATAAACTTGAAGTTACAGCTTGATTTCAGTCAGTTTTCATCAAAATACAGGAGTTCTGCATGAAGTGTTCATTTTGGCCTTCTCTCGCTGAGAAAACGCTATTTGTGACCTGCGACACAGAACAGCCATAACTTTTATTCAAAGTGAGTTTTCAGTCAAGTTTCAACCTGAAAGCATAGAAAGATGCATAAACTTGAAGATACAGCTTGATTTCAGTGAGTTTTCATCAAAATACAGGAGTTCTGCATGAAGTGTTCATTTTGGCCTTCTCTCGCTGAGAAAACGCTATTTGTGACCTGCGACACAGAACAGCCATAACTTTTGTTCAAAGTGAGTTTTCAGTCAAGTTTCAACCTGAAAGCATAGAAAGATGCATAAACTTGAAGTTACAACTTGATTTCAGTGAGTTTTCATCAAAATACAGGAGTTCTGCATGAAGTGTTCATTTTGGCCTTCTCTCGCTGAGAAAACACTATTTGTGACCTGTGACACAGAAATGCCATAACTTTTGTTCAAAGTGAGTTTTCAGTCAAGTTTCAACCTGAAAGCATAGAAAGATGCATAAACTTGAAGTTACAGCTTGATTTCAGTGAGTTTTCATCAAAATACAGGAGTTCTGCATGAAGTGTTCATTTTGGCCTTCTCTCGCTGAGAAAACGCTATTTGTGACCTGTGATACAAAAATGCCATAACTTTTGTTCAAAGTGAGTTTTCAGTCAAGTTTCAACCTGAAAGCATAGAAAGATGCATAAACTTGAAGTTACAGCTTGATTTCAGCTGAGTTTTCATCAAAATACAGGAGTTCTGCATGAAGTGTTCATTTTGGCCTTCTCTCGCTGAGAAAACACTATTTGTGACCTGTGATACAAAAATGCCATAACTTTTGTTCAAAGTGAGTTTTCAGTCAAGTTTCAACCTGAAAGCATAGAAAGATGCATAAACTTGAAGTTACAGCTTGATTTCAGTGAGTTTTCATCAAAATACAGGAGTTCTGCATGAAGTGTTCATTTTGGCCTTCTCTCGCTGAGAAAACACTATTTGTGACCTGTGATACAAAAATGCCATAACTTTTGTTCAAAGTGAGTTTTCAGTCAAGTTTCAACCTGAAAGCATAGAAAGATGCATAAACTTGAAGTTACAGCTTGATTTCAGTGAGTTTTCATCAAAATACAGGAGTTCTGCATGAAGTGTTCATTTTGGCCTTCTCTCGCTGAGAAAACACTATTTGTGACCTGTGAAACAAAAATGCCATAACTTTTGTTCAAAGTGAGTTTTCAGTCAAGTTTCAACCTGAAAGCATAGAAAGATGCATAAACTTGAAGTTACAGCTTGATTTCAGTGAGTTTTCATCAAAATACAGGAGTTCTGCATGAAGTGTTCATTTTGGCCTTCTCTCGCTGAGAAAACGCTATTTGTGACCTGCGACACAGAACAGCCATAACTTTTGTTCAAAGTGAGTTTTCAGTCAAGTTTCAACCTGAAAGCATAGAAAGATGCATAAACTTGAAGTTACAGCTTGATTTCAGTCAGTTTTCATCAAAATACAGGAGTTCTG